>NC_135237.1:426518560-426818560 GCF_051348905.1 Ranitomeya variabilis | reverse complement strand
GACGATTATTAGCTGTAATTGCAAACAAAGGTTATTCCACAAAATATTAAACCTAGGGGTTGAATAATAATTGACCCACACTTTTATGTTTAAAATTTATAAAAATTTAACTGAGCAACAAAACTTTTTGGTTTGTAAGATTTATGCACCTGTTTATAAATCCTGCTCTTGTTTGAAGTTTGAAGGCTCTAACTTATTTGCATCTTATTAAACCTGCTAAATCTGCAGGGGGTTGAATACTACTTGTAGGCACTGTGTGTGTGTGTATATATATATATATATATATATATATATATATATATATATATATATATATATACACTCACTGGCCACTTTATTAGGTACACCTGTCCAACTTCTTGTTAACACTTAATTTCTAATCAGCCAATCACATGGCGGCAACTCAGTGCATTTAGGCATGTAGACATGGTCAAGACAATCTCCTGCAGTTCAAACCGAGCATCAGTATGGGGAAGAAAGGTGATTTGAGTGCCTTTGAACGTGGCATGGTTGTTGGTGCCAGAAGGGCTGGTCTGAGTATTTCAGAAACTGCTGATCTACTGGGATTTTCACGCACAACCATCTCTAGGGTTTACAGAGAATGGTCCGAAAAAGAAAAAAAAATCCAGTGAGCGGCAGTTCTGTGGGCGGAAATGCCTTGTTGATGCCAGAGGTCAGAGGAGAATGGGCAGACTGGTTCGAGCTGATAGAAAGGCAACAGTGACTCAAATCGCCACCCGTTACAACCAAGGTAGGCCTAAGAGCATCTCTGAACGCACAGTGCGTCGAACTTTGAGGCAGATGGGCTACAGCAGCAGAAGACCACACCGGGTACCACTCCTTTCAGCTAAGAACAGGAAACTGAGGCTACAATTTGTACAAGCTCATCGAAATTGGACAGTAGAAGATTGGAAAAACGTTGCTTGGTCTGATGAGTCTCGATTTCTGCTGCGACATTCGGATGGTAGGGTCAGAATTTGGCGTAAACAACATGAAAGCATGGATCCATCCTGCCTTGTATGGAGCATCTTTGGGATGTGCAGCCGACAAATCTGCGGCAACTGTGTGATGCCATCATGTCAATATGGACCAAAATCTCTGAGGAATGCTTCCAGCACCTTGTTGAATCTATGCCACGAAGAATTGAGGCAGTTCTGAAGGCAAAAGGGGGTCCAACCCGATACTAGCATGGTGTACCTAATAAAGTGGCCGGTGAGTGTGTATATGTATATATATATATATATATATATATATATATATATATATATATATATATATATATATATATATATATATTATACAGAGAGTAAAAGGGCACAGGTCTCTGTGTTTCAAGCACAGTTGGAAGCTTGAAACACCGACTCGTGTCCTATTATTCTCTACGTATGTTTTCATTTTTAATTTTTCCCTTTTTTTTTTTTACGATGTTGCTAATAAAATGTTTTAAATGGAACCTGTCACCTTATTTTTGAGTTATGAGCTGCGGCCACTGCCTTTCGGGACTTATCTACAGCATTCTAGAATGCTGTAGATAAGCGCCTGATCTAACCTGAAAGATAAGAAAAGTTATATTATACTCACCCGGGGGGTTGTCGGATCCAATGAGCGTCGCAGGTTCGGCGCCTCCCATCTTCATGTGATGACGTCCTCTTCCTTGCTTCTTGTCGTGGCTCCTGCGCAGACGTACTGATCTGCCCTGTTGAGGGCAGAGCCAAGTACTGCTGTGCGCAGGCGCCGGGCCTCTCTGACAGGACCGCCCCCAGGTGAGTATAATATAACTTATTTTTCTTCTCTTTCAGGTTAGATCGAGGGCTTATCTACAGCATTATAGAATGCTGTAGATAAGCCCCGAAAGGCATTGGCCGTAGCTCATAGCTCAAAAATGAGGTGATGGGTTCCCTTTAATATACTTTCCTCATTTCCTGTGGATGCTGGATTTTTCAATTTTTTTTTAATTCAAATAAATTTTTATTAAAAACATATCAGGATACAATCTTTTCAGAAGACATTCAGTTTCAAATGAGGCAACCCCGATAACCCATAACAAAACTTACCCCCCCCCCCCTATAGACAGCTCGTATTGACATCTCAATATTCCCCATCTTTACTTAATAGAGGTTTATTGCAATGTTTCATCTCAAAAAGTAGTGCAAGAGGGTATATACCCTCAGACAGTTTCTCGAGACCTTTCCCATTGTCTTCAACGTTCTTAACCATAATCCAGCCATGGCGTCCACAACTTCTCATGTAGGGCAGCTTTTCCCCTCTTCCTATAAACTCCCTTCTCGAGATTAATGACATGCTTTGCCTGTTTAATGAACTCTCCCCTAGTCGGCGGCTCCTCCCTTATCCAACATCTTGCAGTCACCTTGCGGGCCATGTAAAGTAGCCTAGCAATTACCTCCTTCAAGGCATTATCTACCACTATCTCCTCCACATACCCCAGAAGGCATACTAACTGCTCCCTCAGAATCACACATCTATATGCCCCCTCAATTCGACTCAGGACCACTATCCAAAAAGAGGCCAGTCTTTGACACGTCCACATCATATGATATATCCCTGCTCCATTATTCCTGCAGGATTTTTCCATTTTTAATCACTTAATTGTTTTTAGCCAAAGCTCTAGAAAAAAAAACATGCTTTTCATTTATGCTTTCTTTGGTATACACCGGTTTCACACTGGCTTAATGTGCTTTTTTTTTTCTTCTTCTTTTTGAGAATTTTACATTTTTTAAGGAACCTGTTACCATTTTTATACCTTATAAACCTTGCCCATTACCTTTAAAATTATGTAAATGGGGTTCCTACAACCCCTTAATACCCTCATAGGTGCCCCTGCATACCTCCGAAAAGGTGCTTTACTGCATGTAAATTGTGTTTTCTTGTCCAATGGGCCAGTCCAGATTGTTCCTAACGCAGTCCCATTCCCATCAGACGCCGCCTCTTCTATTTGGTTGTAAGTGGATAATATCTCCTATGTCATCCACACCTTGCTAGAAATCTCACCCCTCCCTTTTCCTGTCTGTATAGAATCTTACTCTTTAAAGGTTTAATATTGCGGAGATCACTTTTGCATCAAGTGGTGTGCAGGCCAGGAGACGTTATGTTACCTGTTGTAACTGTGACAGGAGCTGTATATTCATAATCAGTAACTGTGATAGGAGTTTCTGACCTTCCTTGCGAAGAAAGTGTGTGGTACATTCTATGCAATTTCATCATACAGACAATCCTGCTGATCGGAGGTGGTGACCCCTAAAGCTTACGATAAGACATGTTGTTTACAGGGGGTCATCATGAGGTTACATGACCTGACAGACCTATACCATGAATCTTTAGATAAAGTAATAGGTAAGGTAAAACGAGGTGAATTGAACATATTGATGTACTAGTGGCAAAGTACATTTAAAAACAAAAAATAATAAAAAAAAAAAATCACTGTGTTACTACTTTAATGTAAGAACATAGGAAAGGAAAAGGTCATCTCGCCCATTAAATGTCTAGGACCGGAGCACGGAAATTCTGTGGTGCAGTAGGAATAACAATTAAATAAGGAAAAGGTATATCCAGCCCCACTTGTCCCATAAAATCCATAGTTTATTGAAAAATTCTTTTAAAATAACATACAGCTTGCATATGCAATGACTTATTATTTTAAAAGAATTTTTCAATAAACTATGGATTTTATGGGACAAGTGGAGCCCGGATATACCTTTTCCTTAATCGATTGCTACTTGAATTTATCTTTTATCTATGTATACCGAGTCAATTATTTTACAGTAAATGTTAATTTGCAATCTAAAGGCTATTGTCAACTATATGCTTCTTAGTCTACGTTCACATTTGCGGTCTGCGCCGCAGCGTCGGGCGCCGCAGCGTCGCCGCATGCGTCATGGGCCCCTATATTTAACATGGGGGCGCATGGACATGCGTCGCACTTGCGTTTTGCGCCGCATGCGTCACTGCGGCGCACGCGTCCGGGCGCAGAGGACGCAGCAAGTTGCATTTTTGCTGCGTCCAAAATCAATCAAAAAAAGGACGCATGCGGCGCAAAACGCAGCGTTGTGCATGCGTTTTGCTGCGTTTTTGTTTGCGCTGTGCGTTGCGGCGCCGACGCTGCGGCGCACAACGCAAATGTGAACGTAGCCTTACACCCACTCCACAGCATGGTCTTCCTCCAGGAGGTTTGGAGTGCCCATATAATGTGGGGGACGAGCTCATTGTTGGTGTATTTTAAAGATAGTCCTTCATTTTTTATGAAGTCCTTAAGAAATATACATGCTGTAACTTGACTATTCTGCGTTAAGCGTTTAATAAACTATATAAAGATTAATTGGAGAGGTTCCAGACTTGTGGGAAATATATGTCTTTGCATAAGTACATATGTGCAGAAACTGATGAATAACTGTATATGCTCTGCCTCTAAGCTTGTATATTGTATATCTTCTGCGAAAACCAAATGAGCTTCCGTTACTGTACCTTCTTTGTAGACACCATGTGTTAGCTGCCCGCTGTTGTGATAGAGAGGGGTCCCAAATGGGAGACTCAACCTTACAATATCTATATGCCCATTTATGATATATTTCTCTAGAGCATTGATTCGTATTATAAACAGGAACATGAAGCAAAAAACTAAACAAGTCCCAAACAAATAAGTAAAACTTCAAGGGGGGTATCCGGGACTGTACAAAAAATATATCTAAGCACTAACAGGCAGGTAATTGCAGCTTACCTGCTTGTTGTGCCTGGCACTGTTCTTTCATTGCATAGTGTGGTCACATACTGCTCCTGACGGGGATTTGGCTGTCTCGTCGCATCAATCAAGCATCATTCTGATTGACTGCTGGCTCCACCAGTTAGGCAGCGGGAATACGGCTATCAATCAGAATGATGTCAGAAGTCACAACCCTTCGACACAGCGGAGCAGAAAAGAAGCCTTCGCTCTGTAGACGTGACATCAGCAGAACCAGCTGAATCCCAGGCAGGAGTGGTCTGTGACCGCTCTGTGCTGGGGAAGAGCGACGCAGTGCACAACAGGCAGGTAAGTTGCAATTACCTGCCTGTTAGTGCGTAGATATATTTTTTGTAAAGTCCCGGATATACCCTTTGAAAACCCTCCTACTATTTACATCAACTTTACAAAATGTTAAAAAGAGGGGGCTTTACCAAGCAGGGGTAGGGCACATAGATGAGGGATAGGGATGTTTCCGTAGTTTGGCCTAATGGTTTCCCTACCTTGTCCCGGAGGTTTGCACCCTAAAGAGCCTCCGCTCAACGTCGGCTTGCCCTCAGTGACCCTGTTATACCCTACAAAGTAGCACCACCGTGAACAAAATAACAGCAAACAGGTATATGTGACCAAATGGTAGCATAAATACATACAGAGAGATAATCCTATCCAACTTTGTGAGTATATCACCGAAGTCTTATTAGTCAAACAATTGTAAGTATATCACATACACAATATACACAGAATAGATAATGTCTGGGTTTTGATCTTATAGAATCCTTAAAGAACCTATAGAGAGGTATATTGCACTTGCCCAGTGGCCTCAAACAATTCAATAACATTGATATGTCCCAAGAGTGGCATATTACAACTCCGGAACACAATCAAATCTCATCGCTTGTAGTCCATAAAAGACACATGAATGATGTCTATAAGGTACGTATCGTTGGTATTCTGATGTAGAGTACAGACCAAAAGTTTGGACACACCTTCTCATTTAAAGATTTTTCTGTATTTTCATGACTATGAAAATTGTACATTCACATTGAAGGCATCAAAACTATGAATTAACACATGTGGAATTATATACTTAACAAAAAAGTGTGAAACAACTGAAATTATGTCTTATATTCTAGGTTCTTCAAAGTAGCCACCTTTTGCTTTGATGACTGCTTTGCACACTCTTGGCATTCTCTTGATGAGCTTCAAGAGGTAGTCTGTACTGTACATCCCAACTTCCAGGGTCATTGAGGACAGCGTTGAGCGGGGGCCCCATGTCGCTCTGTAGGGTGTCAAGCTCTGCGGCAGGTTATGGAAACCATTAGGCCAAACTAGGGCCAGAATCCCTATTCCCTCAACCTTGTGACCTAACCCTGCATGGTAAAGCCCTCCTTTTTAACATGTATACATTATAGTTGTTCTAAGTAATAGGTTTAAAATGTTTCTGGTTTATCTTCTAAACAGAACTATCACTTAATTTGCTCTAAAGGAGTAGCATACATGACATGCACCACATCTGTTATCTGTTTTAACCTTTTTTTTTTTTTTTTGCTTCTCACTCAGCAAGTAGCCGAAGCTTGAACAGGATACGAAACGCTTACATTTTGCACCAAAATTATGACACACAATATTGGTATAAACGAAGGCAGCCAAAAGTTGTTATACAGTTAGGTAAATGTGTCCATAGATGCATCAAATTTAAAATTTACCACAGTTTACCCCTCTCAAAACCGTCTGGTCAACGTTTAAAGGGTTTCTCCGAGAAATGTAATAGAATAAAATACTTATGCTTTACGTTATGCTTTATGTAGTGCATGCTGTCAGGATTATATAGATTGCATCTTCCGTCTAGCAGTGTGCAGCCGTCCTAGGACAAATAGCGTGATGAATGAGACAGACATCCTCCCTGCACTGTAGTAAAAGGGTCAGGCTGGCTGAGGAGATGATGTTCATTCTCAGTCCGCTAAAGAATAATGTTTATGGTCTCTTTTTTTTTTTGTTATGCTTTTGCTTATATAGTGCTGCCTTATTCAGCAGCGCTTTACGAACATTATCAGCACAGTCCCCATTGGGGCTCACAATCTAAATTCCCTATCAGTATGTCTTTGAAGTGTGGGAGGAAACTGGAGAACTCGGAGGAAGCCCACGCAAACACAGGAAGAACACACAATCTCCTTGCAGATGTTGAACTTGGTGGGATTTGAACCCAGGACCCCAGTGCTGCAGTGCTAACCACTGAGCCACTGTGCTGCCCCTTTATTCCAAATCAACTCAGTATTCGGTCAGGTTGACTGAACAGACGAATGTAAGTACAGGACGCTGCTATGACCTGACCATGTGCATCAAAAGCGGATGTTCTTTACGCAGCCTGTCCTACTGGTGTCCAGGGAAATCTACGATGGGTGTACACTGGTTTATGGTATTTACTAATTTTCTCCTGACTGAGTGCAGTAGATGAAGCATACCGTTTTGCTAAATAAAGTTATTTGGAAAGTATGATAATATTTAAATGTGTATTTTATTTTATAGCCTTTTTCGGAGAGCCCCTGTAAATATTCAACACGTTCATTCAACTCTGCCCCCAGTGTTGCCAACGTTTGAGGACCAGTATAATGTTTCTTTTATGTATTCCTCATTTTTTATTTACTTTTATTTGTCTTTGCAGTGTTTTACTTTTGGCCTTTGCTTCACATCCTACTGGTAAGGCAATTATAAATGTGTTCAGATTCTCTTATTTGTTTTAAATAAAGCTCATTTAATGTTTTTAATCATTTGTGTTCTGTAAAGCTGACATATGCTTTAACAGATTATCTCACCATAGTCACTTATGGCATATGGCATATTCATGGCAGACAGTGGATATAAAAAGCCTATGCACCCCTGCTAACATGCCAGGTTTTTGTCATGTAAAAATCACTCCCAAGAAGCAATGTCACGCTTCATCTGTGCAAATTCTTTGAGAAACAAACTGAAATCTTTTTGAGAGAGAAAATAAAAATAACAGATCTAAAATAATGTGGTTGCATAAGCGTGCTCATACATCAGTCTACGTTATTACTCCTCACCTGGTGCCACCTTCCTCTCACCGATTGTGTGGGTCAACACTCCTTTCCAGTGCTCTTCCAGCCTCATTAGATTGTATGTTCAGAATGGTATTTTCAGTGCTAAAGCAGTGCTATAAGGACACATGGAGGATGGGGGTTACCTATTACCCTATATTTTCAAGATTTCTCAATCCATTTATAATTGATTCCCTTTAAAGACTTGCCACCGAAAGTGGCCAGTTTTTCCTCTTATTTTATTCCTGCTTCTCCCCTGAGTATTCAGTTTTTGTTTGTTGCGTGTTTTGTATTGTATTTATTCTTTTATTACTGCATGCAGTTCCAGAGATATGGACTTTTTTGTTTAATGCTAAGTTTTGTGGTCTTAACCAAGGTTTGGAGGGGGATACATCTCCTAGCCAAGGCAACAAGAAGTGGCTCAAAAGGAAGCACATTAAGGTCATGGAGTGGCCTAGCCAGTCTCCAGACCTTAATCCCATAGAAAACTTATGGAAGGAGTTGAAGCTCTGAGTTGCCAAGCGACAGCCTCAAAATCTTAATGATTTAGAGATGATCTGCAAAGAGGAGTGGACTAAAATTCATCCTGACATGTGCGCAAACCTCATCATCAACTACAAAAAAAGTCTGATTGCTGTGCTTGCCAACAAGGGTTTTGCCACCCAAGTATTAATTCTTGTTTGCCAGAGGGAATCAAATACTTATTTATCACTGCAAAATGCAAATAAATTTATATAATTTATACAATGTGATCTTCTGAATTTTATTTTTGATATTCTATCTCTCAATGTTAAAATTAACCCTTAAAATTATAGACTGTTCATGTGTTGTCAGTGTGCAAACTTACAAAATCAGCAAGGGATCAAATACTTATTTTCCACACTGTGTGTATATTATGTGTGTGTATATTATGTGTGTGTGTATACACATACACACACACACACACACACACACACACACACACACACACACACACACACACACACACACACACACACACACTACAGACCAAAAGTTTGGACACACCTTCTCATTTAAAGATTTTTCTGTATTTTCATGACTATGAAAATTGTATATTCACACTGAAGGCATCAAAACTATGAATTAACACATGTGGAATTATATACTTAACAAAAAAGTGTGAAACAACTGAAATTATGTCTTATATTCTAGGTTCTTCAAAGTAGCCACCTTTTGCTTTGATGACTGCTTTGCACACTCTTGGCATTCTCTTGGTGAGCTTCAAGAGGGAGTCACCGGGAATGGTCTTCCAACAATCTTGAAGGAGTTCCCAGAGATGCTTAGCACTTGTTGGCCCTTTGGTCTTCACTCTGCAGTTCAGCTCACCCCAAACCATCTCGATTGGGTTCAGGTGTGGTGAGTGTGGAGGCCAGGTCATCTGGCGTAGCACCCCATCACTCTCCTTCTTGGTTAAATAGCCCTTACGCAGCCTAGAGGTGTGTTTGGGGTCATTGTCCTGTTGAAAAATAAATGATTGTCCAACTAAAGGCAAACCGGATGGAATAGCATGCCGCTGCAAGATGCTGTGGTTGACATGCTGGTTCAGTATGCCTTTAATTTTGAATAAATCCCCAACAGTGTCACCAGCAAAGCACCCCCACACCATCACACCACCTCCTCCATGCTTCATGGTGGGAACCAGGCATGTAGAGTCCATCCGTTCACCTTTTCGGTGGTTGGAACCAAAGATCTCAAATTTGGACTCCTCAGACCAAAGCACAGATTCCCAGTGGTCTAATGTCCATTCCTTGTGTTCTTTAGCCCAAACAAGTCTCTTCTGCTTGTTGCCTGTCCTTAGCAGTGGTTTCCTAGCAGCTATTTTACCATGAAGGCCTGCTGCACAAAGTCTCCTCTTAACAGTTGTTGTAGAGATGTGTTTGCTGCTAGAACTCTGTGTGGCATTGACCTGGTCTCTAATGTGAGCTGCTGTTAACCTGCAATTTCTGAGGCTGGTGACTCGGATAAACTTATCCTCAGAAGCAGAGGTGACTCTTGGTCTTCCTTTCCTGGGGCGGTCCTCATGTGAGCCCGTGTCTTTGTAGCGCTTGATGGTTTTTGCAACTGCAATTGGGGACACTTTCAAAGTTTACCCAATTTTACGGACTGACTGACCTTCATTTCTTAAAGTAATGATGGCCACTCGTTTTTCTTTACTTAGCTGCTTTTTTTCTTGCCTAATACAAATTGTAACAGTCTATTCAGTAGGACTATCAGCTGTGTATCCACCTGACTTCTGCACAACACAACTGATGGTCCCAACCCCATTTATAAGGCAAGAAATCCCACTTATTAAACCTCACAGGGCACACCTGTCAAGTGAAAACCATTCCCAGTGACTACCTCTTGAAGCTCATCAAGAGAATGCCAAGAGTGTGCAAAGCAGTCATCAAAGCAAAAGGTGGCTACTTTGAAGAACCTAGAATATAATATATATATAATATTTTTTTTTTTTTTTCTTGCAAAATATAATATGTAATGCAGTGGGTTAGGATTTATCTTTCCCTAAATAATAAGGGCCTTCATTTATGATCTGCATTTTACTTGTGCTATCTTTGTCCAATATTTAGATTTGTTTGGTGATTTGAAACATTTATGTTTGACAAACATGCAAAAGAATAGGAGATCGGGCAGGGGGCGAGCACTTTTTCACGCTACAGTATATGTATTTGCTCAAAACTATTTTACACATTTTATGGACAGTTCTGCTGAAGGTCTAATTATACAGTATAAGTCCGAAACGTCATATGATTATTTGTTGATTATCACAGTAAAATCTGAATTTACCTTCTTTGCAGAGTGCCAAGTCCTCTATATTTTCCTTATATTGTTGAACAGCCGCTACACATGCAGCTGCGCCGACTTGAGCATTTTTTTTTCTTTTGAGAACGCCGAAAATACTCGATCATCACACGAGCGTGCTCGGGATAACACCTTACCCGAAAATGCTCGCTCCTCACTGGTCCGGACACATGCGCCTACGGGGCCATACACAGTAATGGTGACAGCACAGCGAACATGAGCTCTGCCATACTTTTTTTTTTTTCTACAGTCTATTGGCCCCTTCGGCCCCATTTCACTGGGGATTTTGAATGTATGACCTGACTGGGACACCACACAGTATGAAAGAACCTGAAGTCTCAAATAACACTCATCCACCCAAGTCTGTGGGTGTGTAAAAAAAAAAAAAAAAAAAAAAAAAAGCGGATCCCACATGGACCATCCGTGCAGCATTTTACGGATACATATCCATTATAAACCTAGGAAGCTGTATTAGATAAATTCTATTTTTTTGTGTGTGGATGTATGAAAATGGAGAGTCAGATGGATGTAAAAAATGGACATGGACTGTATGAAAAACAGATGAAAATTAGAAAAAAAAAGTCAGAGTTCTCTAAATGAAGCTGGATTATTTTTCATATGCTTGTCTGCAACTGGCCTTAAATAGGTTGTCCACTACTTAAAGCGAACCCGTCACCAGGTTTGGCTGATATGCATTCTATAATAAGCCCCCGATCCGACTTGAAAGATAAGAAGAACAAGTTAGATTATACTCACCCAGGGGCGTTCTGATCTGATGAGTGTCGCAGGTTCGGGACGTCCCATCTTCTTATGATCGCTGCCCTCCCGCTTGCTTCATGGCTCCCCAGCATTGCGCTCCTGCGCAGGCGCAGTTATCTGTCCTGTTGAGGGCAGAGGAAAGTACTGCAGTGCGCAGGCGCTGGGCCTCTCTGACCTTTCTCTGTGCCTTTTCATTGACTTGAATAGGAGGCAGAGGTGCAGTACCCTGCCATGGCCACTATTAGAAGAGGAAGCAGCTCTGCAATTGAGTCGTTCTGGCCGCCGACGCCAAGAACAACTGATCAACCTCTTTAATGTGATATCTCAACAGCAATACACACTTTATTAACCCCCTACACTCTGCTAAAGTGGAAGAATTGTTTTCTCTTATTTAAAAAAAAAAAAATAGCATTCTGTCCCCTCTAAGGGCCAAATGTATGCCAAATAGATAAGCTTCTGGGAGTATACAATGTAGGGATGACTCCTCATTATCTGGGAGCACTGTGTGGGGTATTTTTCATACCAATTTTTTTTTTTTATTATTGTGATTTTTCTCCAGACGTTTTCACTAGAGTTTCATGGTATGATGAAGGGGAAGTTGAGTGTTATGTAACTTTCCTGATTAACACAAAAAACCCACAGTTTAACAAAGAGGAAAAATGCTTCCTGACTAAACTGTCCCATGAACACAAAAAAAAGGTCGAGAAAACAAACTGTACTTTATTAGCATATATGCAGCCTACAAATACTCAAGCAGCCAAACCATGTTCTCAGTCGGAAGAAGGGTCTTAATCTGCTGCCACAACCTCTGGTGGATGTCCGTTCTCTAAGATGTGTAGATACCTTTGGGGACACGTTTATTTAAAAAAAAAAAAAAATTTGTACTTTGGCCTAATTAAAAAATCCTTTTTGCAGTTGGTTTTCATTAAATTTTACTTTGCTTGGCTTTTGCAAGCTTTGTTTCCTTCACATTGCTGGCTGCGCAAAGACTTAAATGTTTTCCATTGCAAGGAAAGTGGACCCCACTCTTGTATACCTAAAATTGCAAACCGAGCAGGTACTCACCCTCCCAGGGTCCGTTGCTGGCTCCCTGCTGCTGTTCAGATCTCGGAGTTTTGGCTGCAGTGGTGATGTCCCTTTGGCTGCAGCAGTAATGTGCACTGTCAGTTGGTTAGCTTACCGGCTTATGCAGTCTGTTTTGGCTCATTGATTGTCTGCAGCAGTGATGCAGGCTGTCTAAGTGATGTTTATGCTGCTGACATAACACCTAGACCCAATCCACAGTGGAAGGTCAGATTAAAGGGAACCTGTCACCCCTAAAATCGAAGGTGAGCTAAGCCCCCCGGCATCAGGGGCTTATCTACAGCATCCTGAAAGATGAGAAAAAGAGGTTAGATTATACTCACCCAGGGGCGGTCCCGCTATGGTCCAGTCTGATGGGCGCCTCCGGTCCGGGGCCTCCCATCTTACGATGATGTCCTCTTCTTGTCTTCATGCTGCGGCTCCGGCGCAGGCGTACTTTGTCTGCCCTGTTGAGGGCAGAGCAAAGTACTGCAGTGCGCAGGCGCTGGGCCTCTCTGACCTTTCCCGGTGCCTGCACACTGCAGTACTTTGCTCTGCACTCAACAGCACAGACAAAGTACGCCTACACCGGAGCGTGAAGACTAGAAGAGAATGTCATCGTAAGAAGATGGGAGGCCCCGGACCAGACCGCGACGCCCATCGGACCGGAGCAGGACCGCCCCTGGGTGAGTATAATATAACCTCTTTTTCTCATCTTTCAGGATACATCGGCGGCTTATCTACAGCATTCCAGAATGCTGTAGATAAGCCCCTGATGCCGATGGGCTTAGCTCACCTTCGATTTTGGGGGTAACAGGTTCCCTTTAAACCCTCGGAGAAGGCTAGTACCTGCTTTGTTTGTATAATCATGTTTCAGATCCAGTTTCCTTAAGGTGTAAAATCCCTTTGCCAGACTTTGATGACTGTATTATCAGTATTTTTCTGAGCTGATTTAGAAAGATCAGCTGTGGTCGGTGGGCATAAATTAGGACACTCTTGGGAAAAAAACTAATTCTCCCATCAGCACAAGATGACTAACGAATTCTTAGGTGCCTCATTCTGCAGGATAACATGGATACCTCTAGAATAGGACGTTGGATCGCAGATATCACGGTATCATTATTCAGCTTCCATATAGACGGCTTAGGAGGGTTGGGCGTCTGCAGTGGCCTACAACTAGAAATGTTATCATATTCTTAAGATATGCATTTAACATACAAACTTGTTTCTAAAGGTAATCTGTAACTCTAGAAAAAGGAGATCTAAAAACTATTTGAAGTAGGGTGGGTTCCTTGGGACTACTCCTTGGCGCAACATTGTGTAAACTCCTTTCTTAAACCTCAATTTTTCTTCTTCCCAGCCTCCACCCTCCCTATCTATTGCTCATTTCCACGTCTTTTATCTTTGTTCTTAATTTTGGTTTGTAGTTTGTGGAAAGTTAATGTTATTCATGGAGACTCTCTTTTGTTTAATCATGTGTAACATGTATGTGATTACCATTATAAGCTCATATAATATGCTAACTTGTTTTCTTATTGTTAAAACTTTCATAAAAATTACAGTAAAAAAAAAAAATCTAATCTACCAGTAACCTGCTATATAATGGGAAAAGCTGTCCTGGTTGATATATATTCAGTATATCTTTTATTTATACATTGACTTTGCTGCTCATTCTGGGCTTTGTAATCAAGTAGGTTGTCCTAATCAGTGATTGACAGATGCACACAAAAATGACCAGCATTGATTGGGGCAACACACTTGACTACTTGGACGTGAATGACCAACAGAAAATTATAGGTGCAGGGCCCTCATAAATGTACAACCGAAAGACAAAACCCCTAAAAATGTATCTCTATTAAAAACTTACCTTAAAATCAGGTACTCAGAGCACCTAGATGCAAACAGACAAAAATATCAATTCAGTCAAAAGCATATAATGAGGGGGGAAAATGGGGACTGATTTGCCCTACACTGCATGTTTTACCTGTTTGTTAGACAATCCCAGCATGTGTTGCGGCTGTTGAACAGCCACGAAACATGCAGCTGCGGGGACTCGAACATATTAATCCAGCCCACCGAAAACACTGTTAGCACCTGAGCATGCTCCGATAACACCTTATCCCAGCATGTTCGCTCATCACTAAAACCCACACATGAATGTTCTCAGGATGCTTTACTGTTGACATTACAATGGATTCATGGTAGTACTCACCTTTTCTTCTCCTGACAATCATTTTTCCTGATGTCGCAAACAGTTTAAATGTGGCATCATCATCAAAAATAAATTTACCATAGTCCTCTGTAGTCCAATTCCTGTTTTTTTTTTTTTTGTTTTTTTTTTTGCGTAGTCGGTCTGTCCTTGATGATTTTCTTGGAGACAAGTTGCTTCTTTGCTACCTTCTTGACAAGTCAGGCTAACCAAAGCTTTCGCCTCACTTTGCTTACATGAGGACAGAACCCTGCCTGCTGCCATTCTTGAGCAAGCTCTGCACTGGTGTTAAGCCATTCCCATTGCTTAAGGGTGGTGAACCTCGGGCTGAGAGCCATTCGTGGCACTCAATTCTACTTCTTCCGCTGTGTGCAGAGTTAGCATGCAATGAATTCCCATCCCACAGAAGAAGACATCAGTGGCATTGTCTCCTGTGATGTCTACACCGCAAGGTCAAGCCTAAATGTGTCTGCTGTGAGGTCTATTCCGCAGCCCCATGCCTGCTGTGAGGTCTAAGCTGCGGCCCATGCCTGCTGTGAGGTCCATGCCGCGGCCCCATGCCTGCTGTGAGGTGTATGTCGCGGCCCCACGTCTGCTGTGAGGTCCATGCCGCGGCCCCACGTCTGCTGTGAGGTCCATGCCGCGGCCCCACGTCTGCTGTGAGGTCCATGCCGCGGCCCCACGTCTGCTGTGAGGTCCATGCCGCGGCCCCACGTCTGCTGTGAGGTCCATGCCGCGGCCCCACGTCTGCTGTGAGGTCCATGCCGCGGCCCCACGTCTGCTGTGAGGTCCATGCCGCGGCCCCACGTCTGCTGTGAGGTCCATGCCGCGGCCCCACGTCTGCTGTGAGGTCCATGCCGCGGCCCAATGTCTGCTGTGAGGTCTATACAACATTTGGGATCTGAGTGAGCTGGAATAAGGAGTATAAAATACAAGTCCTACATCTTTTCTTACATAAATCTCTCCACTTCTGCCCTTTATCATCCCATCTGCATATGGAGCAGCATGTTCAACAGGACAGGTTCCGTCTTTTGTGCGAAGACTGCTATTCTACAATGCTAATATTATCAGTGGAAAGATTACACATTTTATTAGATCTAAGTATCATGAGTTGCTGGAAATTTTTGTTTTGTTTTATTCAGTTTGATGTCTTTTTAGTTTGTCTTGGTCATCCAGATAAAGGTTACTTGATTTAGAAGTATAAAGCTGGCCTTACAAATTTCATGGCTGTTGGCAAGTTATGCTCCTGCCGACATCTCAGCCGATTCTCCCATTTACAGGAGTACTAGTTCGTCCTCCATAAGAAAAATGCCGGCTGTCGTGTCGGCCAGCAGCTCATCTCCGGGAATACACTGTGAAATCAAACATCAGTTGGCTGGCGCCACAATACACATTAGACCGTTGGCCGATGTTGATATAATCTGTTTCGGACAATATCCGTCTAATGTGTAACACTTGTTACATGTTGGACTATTTTTTTTTTTATTATCTAAAAATTTAGTCTAAATAAGTGGTAGTTAATAAATCTCGCTCAAACTCCTTTACAAATCACGCTTACCCGACTGCTCATTTATCAAATTAAGTAGTTAGGAAATTTTCAGATTTTGCTTCCAAAATGTCGCACCATATCAGTTGGAATAATTGCATGACGCAGTTCACACCTAAAACTGGTGAACGCTGCGTTTTGAATGTGTGCTGTTTTGTTTGATGCGGTCTTGCTCATTATATTAATCCACCGCTCGGCAGGCTTCTTCATACGGTCTCTTCTTGTCCCCTTAGGTGACCTTATCAGTGTCTTGGAGTTTCCATTCCTCTACTTTCATACTTTTCACAGTGGATGTTGTGCTAGGTAAGAAGGCTTTTTTTCAATCTAACAGCAATTTATGATAAAGCCGCACTTCTAGTGGTTTTCTAAGATTTTAAAATCCTTGCAAAACTGTATTGTATGACTGCAACATGTGAATGCATCTTTGTAATTAAAACATACCAACATTTTCATCACTATGATTCTGCAGGACTTTGCAGTGTAATATTTTTATTTTTTTTTTAAATCGCTTTTGGGCTATGTTCACACTTTGCGTTTTTGCTGCGTTTTTATTTATCCAAATTTTAAGCTGCATTTTACAGTACATCAAAGTCTGTGAGATTTCAGAAATCTCATGTGCACACATTGGTTTTATTTTCCTGGCTGATTTGGAAAACTGCAGCATGTCATTTCTTTCAGTGTTTTTCCTGCGTATTTGCAGAGTTTTTTTCACCCTTAGGAAACAATGGGTAAATGCAAAAATGCAACAAAAAGTGCAGGTATCGGGGGGGTTTTTGCTGCAAAAACCTTAAGGGAGTTACATCATGATTTATTTTTATTTATTTTTTTTGATAGGGGTGCACTAAACTTTATCAGCATGTATAAGAGACAACAACGCGGCAAACAAATGCAGCAAAACCTGCTTTTGTTTTTTTTATAGCATCTTCGAGCAGGTTTTGCCTGCAAAAAAACTTAGCAAAAACGCAACTTGTGAACATAGCTTTACAGATTTTTGCTGATAAGCCACAGCAGAGACCACCAGAAGTCTGTGTTGCAGGTTACACTAAGCTGGCACCGTCCTGCTCATCAGCCTTCAGTGCGGCAACAAATGGTGTAAAATCTTATGATGCTCGCTCCCGCCCTGTAGATGGTAGCCTAGCGGCTGGAGTAGGACACTGTGTTTAGTTTAGTGCAACTTTCAGTAGAGACTTCAAGTGGTCCGTGCTCTGGCTTATTAGCAAGAACGTTAAAGGGAACCTGTCACCCCCAAAATCGACGGTGAGCTAAGCCCACCGGCATCAGGGGCTTATCTACAGCATTCTGTAATGCTGTAGATAAGCCCCCGATGTAACCTAAAAGATGAGAAAAAGAGGTTAGATTATACTCACCCAGGGGCGGTCCGATCCGATGGGTGTCGCGGTCCGGTCCGGGGTCTCCCATCTTCTTACGATGATGTCCTCTTCTGGTCTTCACGTTCCGGCTCCGGCGTACTTATCTTCCCTGTTGAGGGCAGAGCAAAGTACTGCAGTGTGCAAGCATCGGGAAAGGTCAGAGAGGCCCTGCAGTACTTTGCTCTGCCCTCAACAGGGAAGATAAGTACGCCGGAGCCGGAACGTGAAGACCAGAAGAGGACGTCATCTGACGTGTCATCGTATGTGTGCTAGGAGATTATAGATGTTCACTTTCCCTTTTTTTTTTTTTTTTTTTTTTTTTTTTTTTTTCATCCTTCCTATTGTGCGCTAATATTTTAATGACCATTTTATGCTTTTCAGGGTAAATTCTATATGTATTTTTATATGTGTCAGATACGTTACCCCACTTTCGTGGAATGAATTGCAGTGAATCTGTCGTGTCCTGTTAGGCCACAGCCTTTAAAAAAAAAAAGAAAGTTTACAGTGCTGACGTAAAACCATAACAAGTTGCAAGTTTACGTGCTGCACAAAAACATTGTGACTTTTCTACGCAAATTTTCTAAAGAGGGCATAATGAATTGGTTGTTCAGTTTACCAAGATTTAGTACAATTTTGTTCTTTCCTTGCAGTGGAATTTTTGGTTTCCTGCTTATGTTGCTGTCAGTGAAGTTAAGGAGTAGCCTCTCTTCTGCACTTCATCTCTCATGGAGTTTCTTTGCTAAGGTAAGTCACCTACTGTAGTGATTGCCGTGATATTATCAGTAGATACATGGTCAGTTGTCTGGATCTCTGAAAACAAGGCTGTATACATGAGGCGTGGATGGTGAACTCGGCGCATACAAGAATGTGTCCAACAGTTCATGCTGAGGAGTGGAGTATCCTGAAATTCACTGCCAGTATTATACTTTGTTTTGCAATTTATTGTTCTGTGTCATTAGAGAGGGCGTCCCTGCAATAAAAATAAATAATATTTTGCAAATAACGTTAACTGGCAAAATTTTGTCTTTCTTCAATTACTCCACATAGTACCCCAATGGATATGTTGATGCTTTCACCTTGTTACATCTACCATTGAAGTCTATGGAAAACAGAAATGGTAAATAACCATCTGTTTTCTTCCATCTGAAACTGATCCAGTAAGCAAAAATCGGATGGATAACTAATGGATCCGTTTTGCAAAAACTTCACTGTTTAAAAAAAAAAAAAAACAACAGCAAAAAAAACGGACGAAGTTAAATTCTTATTTTTTTTTTTAGTTGGATAAAAAAGTTGTCTGCATAACTTTTTTTAGTCAACAGATTGTTGCTGGATCCGTTCTAATGGACGATTACTGGAAATGTATTTTTGAACACATGTTTATTAAAATCTATACATTGCTCAAAAAAAATAAAGGGAACACTTAGCACAATGTGCCTCCAAGTCAATCACGCTTCTGTGAAACCAACCTGTCCAGTTACGAAGCAACACTGATTGTGAATCAATTTCAATTGCTGTTGTGCATATGAAATGTACAACAGGCAGAGATTTTAGGCAATTAGCAACATAACCCCTATAAAGAAGTGATTTTGCAGGTGGTGACCACAGAACATTTCTCTGTTCTCATCCTCTCATCCTTTTTGGCTGTTGTTTTGGTCACTTTTGTATTTTGTCATTGCTCTCGCCACTAGAGGTACAATAGCATGAGGCGGTGTCTACAAACCACAGAAGTTACTCAGGTAGCACAGCTCATCCAAGATGGCACATCAATGTGAGCTGTGGCATGAAGGGTAGCTCTGTCTGTCAGTACAGTGTCCAGAGCATGGAGCAGATACTGTACCAGGAAATGGGCCAGCATACCAGGAGACGTGGAGGGAGCCGTAGGAGGGCACTCCATCTGCGCACACGCGGCCTCAGGAAGATGGCCGCCGCCACAGAAAAGCCAGTGAATAGCGCAGATTGCGCTCTTTGTCTGCCACTGCGCAGTGCATTCGGCAGTTGCGCATGCGCAAAAGACTACGCCAAAGCCGGGAAGATAAGCAAGAGGTGGGGGAGAAAGCCATTTCACCACGCCCTTTTGACCAGACCAGCGTGATTGACAGGCGAAAACGGCGACTTTGGTAAGGTATTTCGGCAGCATAGGTGGGGAATCAGGGGACAAAAAATGCACTATTGTAAAGCACAGCTCAGGCCCTATTTAACGGTATTTTTATCTCATACTGAAAAAACGGGGTGACAGGTTCCCTTTAACTAACATATTGGGTTTCTAAGTGCAAATCTGGATGTAGGTAATGTGGCTGATGTGATTTATCTGGACTTTGCAAAGGCATGTGATACTGTACCACATAACAGCCTTATAGTGAAGCTACAGTGGCAAGGACTGGGGGAATCTATATGCAGATGGGTAAGGAATTGGCTAAATAACAGGAAACAATTTTGCAAAAAGATCTGGATAAGATGTCTGAATGGGCAAACACTTGGCAAATGAGATTTAATGTTGGTAAATGTAGAGTAATTCACCTAGGATGGAGTAATCCTATTTTTGCATATATATTAAATGGGAGTATACTCAGGACTACAGAAAAGGACTTGGGTATTCTGCTGCTCAGCTTACTTGTAACCAGTACGCAATGTCAAGCAGCAGCTACAAAAGCAAACAAGATTTTAGGGTGAATAATAATAATCATCATTCATCATTCACCATCATCAATATCATCATCCATCATTCACCATCATCAATATCATCATAATTCATCATCATCATCATCATCAATCATCATCAATAAATCATCATCAGCATTCACCATCATCAATATCATCATCATCCATCATTCACCATCATCATCAATCATCATCATCCATCGTCATCTTGCGCTAACATATTCCGCAGAGCTTTACAGTTTGCACACATTACCTTCGCTGTCCCCGATGGGGCTCACAATCTAGATTCCCTATCAGTATGTCTTTGGAATGTGGGAGGAAACCGGAGTACCCGGTTGAAACCCACAATCACTTGTGAGGCCACATCTAGAATATGGCATCCAGTTTTGGGCTCCACATTTTAAAAAGATATTCAGAAGTTAGTTCATAAGGCGGGCAACTAGATTATTTCAAGGGAGGGAAGGCCTCTCATATGATGAGAGGTTGGAAAAGTTGTGCTTGTTTAGCTTAGAAAAAGATGCCTCAGAGGGGGATCTCATTTACATGTATAAATGACATAATACTGACCAAAGACCATACTAAGGACCAGGGGCCACTCATTACAGGTGGAAGAAAGGCGATTCCGACAGCTAAATAGGAAAGGGTTCTTTACAGTTACAGCTGTCAGCCTCTGTAATGCCTTACCACAAGAGGTAGTAATGGCAGACACTATAACAGCTTTTAAAAAAGGCATGAAAGATTTCCTCAATACACATAGCATTGCGGGTTCTGATTAATTTAGTGTCAAAATGAACACTTGGCGGAGAAAGGTTTGAACTTGATGGACCTGGGTCTTTTTTTCAACCTTTGTAACTATGTAACACCGTTAAGTCAGATACTCAAACTAAAATAATTAGAATTAAAAAAAAAAATTAACAGGACATATGTCACATGTGGAGCCAGAAGACTGCATCGTCTGATTGCTCCTACTCCAGTGCTGAGAAGAAGCACTTCTTCATTTTAAATGGTGATTATTCCTTTTGGCTGAACAGGGTTTAATCGATCAGGTTGGAAAACTCCGTGAGCTGAGCTCAGCCATTCTCTTCCCCTTTATTATCTGGGCTCTGATGCAAATCCCTGTCAGAGCTAGCATTTGCTGCATGGCTTCAGGAGGAAGAGGTGTTCATTTGAGAAGGAGTGTTGGAGGAGTTATCTGTGACTGTTGCGTGGTTTCTCTTCACTACTTTTGTTTATTCCTCATCCTCCACTCCCCCGTATTTTCCTCTAATCTATGTGAATGAATATTTTGTATGCCTAGAGTTTTCTGTTATCCCTTGTTTGTGTAGCCTTATTTGTCGGGTTGGTGTACTGCGGTGCACAATAGCCCCCCTCTAACCTGGGTGGGGGAAGAGAACAGACGGAGTGCTAACTCAGGAGATAAGGCAAGGATGGCAGCCCCGGCATCTAAACCTTCAGAAGTATCCCGGGGAATAGGGTGAGCTAGGTGCCCCCTAGTGGTAGGGTCAGGGAAGGAGCCCCTGGTCCCGGGTCACCCAATAGCTGTGTTGTGACAACACAGTAATTTACATGTATGACTTTTCACTTGCCCTGACAATAAACCAATGCTAAAAAAAAAATAATTTTATTATTTTCATTATTTTGTGAATTTCTTGTTCAGGATTGGTGCAGTTTAAACATAGGGAGCAATTCATCAAGAGTGGCACAGCACACACTCGCACTATCCCAGTCTTTTTGAACGCAAAATTGGCTTGAATCAGTGGTGGCGCCATGTCGCGTTTGGAGACCCCCTGATGTACCAAGACAGTGGAAACCCCCCAATTCTAACTCCAATCATAACCCCAGCACACCCCTAACCCTAATCCTAACCACAACCCTAACCCCAACACACCCCCTAATCCCAACCATAATCCTAACCACAAACCTATCCCCAACACACCCCTAACCCTAATACCAACCATAACTTTAGCCCAACTCACTATAGCCCAACTTGCTTTAGCCGCCTATTCTAACCCTAATGGAAAAATGGAAATAAATACTTTTTTATATTATTATTTTTAGCTAACTAAGGGGGTGATAAAGGGGGGTTTGATTTATCACAGTGATCAAAATCAACCAATAGGAAAAATTTCCTATTGTTGCCGGGTGCCGGCTGTCAGATCTCGGCGGGCACAATGCACATGTGCCCACCATTTTCTCCCGCAAGAAGACGTCGGCGGCCCAGGGAACCTCACGGGGTTTGCAGGGACAGCTGAGGTTTTTTGTTTTTTTTTCGGTCATCGTTATACTGCAAAACCGGGTCGGTAAAAACCAACCTGAATCCTGTTCTCTGGGGTTTCAGCTACCCCCAGAGTAGCAGAGACCCCAGAGAAATTCTGACTCTGGGGGGTGCTATACCTTTATTTCCCAGCTCCGTTAAAAAGCAGCGCAGCGGCATAAGTACCCTTAACTGCCGCCGTTAGAAGGTGTATCGGTGGTCGTTAAGGGGTTAACTGGAAGTTAAAATATTATTATAGAACAATATTGGTTGACAACCTATAAATGATAGTGAAAAATTTTAATGGCTAATTTATTTTTCTTTTCCAGTAAAAATTTAAAAGTTTTTAATTCAATAAAAATTACAATTTAAAAAAAAAAAATTTTGCACATCTCCCCGTTGTGCAAATTGTGTTTGGCTTTTTAATGGTTTTACTCTGTTTTCTGGTGTAAAAGCTTTATTGAAATGGCCACATAGTATTTTGTTTTGTTTTTTAGTGGACTTTAACCTTTGGAAAGCTTTAAGGTGAGATATCTACTTATCCTCTGTGAATTCAATGTATGTTTTTGCCAAGTTATAAACTAACTTACAACTAAACTACATTGTAAGCAAAACCAAAGAAATGAGCTGGAGAGCATGGTGGTGTAAAGGTACCTTCACACTGAGCAACTGTCCAACGAGAACGACAGCGATCCGTGACGTTGCAGCGTCCTGGATAGCGATCTCGTTGTGTTTGACACGCAGCAGTGATCTGGATCCCGCTGTGATATCGCTGGTCGGAGCTAGAAGTCCAGAACTTTATTTCGTCGCTGTCATCGCTGGATCGGCGTGTGTGCCGCCGATCCAGCGATGTGTTCACTTGTAACCAGGGTAAACATCGGGTTACTAAGTTCAGGGCTGCGCTTAGTAACCCGATATTTACCCTGGTTACCATTGTAAAAGTAAAAAAAAAAAAAAAACACTACATACTGACATTCTGATGTCTAAAGCTTGCTAATGCACGCGCTGCTGCCGAGAGCTTCCCTGCACTGACTGTGTCAGCGCCGGCCGTAAAGCAGAGCACAGCGGTGACGTCACCGCTGTTACTGCCGGCACTGACACATTCAGTGCAGGAAGCTCTCGGCAGCATTAGCAAGCGCTCCTGCCGAAAGCAGTTTTAACCCTGTGGACGCCGGCGGGGGACGTGACAGACATCAGAATGTCAGTATGTAGTGTTTTTTGTTTTTTTTTTACTTTTACAATGGTAACCAGGGTAAATATCGGTGGAAAAGAGGGATGGAGGGCACCATCATACTTCTATCAGACTGGGATCCGCCCGGAGTATGTCAAAGAGATAATGCCAATATATAAAAGAGAAAGAGGACATACACAAAACCAGGGATCACCAAGAGAACAATAATGTAGTATATAGTACTCAATTTTATTATAGTCAAAACAGGACACAAAACACAATAAAAGCAGTTAAAAACCAAATACCGTATATACTCGAGTATAAGCCGACCCGAGTATAAGCCGACCCCCCTAATTTTGCCACAAAAAACTGGGAAAACTTATTGACTCGAGTATAAGCCTAGGGTGGAAAATGCAGCAGGTACTGGTGAATTTCAAAATTAAAAATAGATACTCCATACCGTTCATTATGGCCCCATAGATGCTCCACATAAAGCTGTGCCACATATAATGCTCTGCACTGTTTATTATGGCCCCATAGATGCTCCACATAAAGCTGTGTCACATATAATGCTCTGCACCGTTCATTATTGCCCCATAGATACTCCACATAAAGCTGTGCCATATATATAATGCTCTGCACCGTTGCCCCATAGCTGTGCCATATATATAGTGCTCTGCACCGTTGCCCCATAGCTGTGCCATATATATAATGCTCTGCACCGTTGCCCCATAGCTGTGCCATATATATAATGCTCTGCACCGTTGCCCCATAGCTGTGCCATATAGTGCTCTGCACCGTTGCCCCATAGCTGTGCCATATAGTGCTCTGCACCGTTGCCCCATAGCTGTGCCATATAGTGCTCTGCACCGTTGCCCCATAGATGTGCCATATAGTGCTCTGCACCGTTGCCCCATAGATAGCTGTGCCATATAGTGCTCTGCACCGTTGCCCCATAGCTGTGCCATATATATAGTGCTCTGCACCGTTGCCCCATAGCTGTGCCATATATGCTCTGCACCGTTGCCCCATACCTGTGCCATATAGTGCTCTGCACCGTTGCCCCATAGCTGTGCCATATAGTGCTCTGCACCGTTGCCCCATAGCTGTGCCATATAGTGCTCTGCACCGTTGCCCCATAGATAGCTGTGCCATATAGTGCTCTGCACCGTTGCCCCATAGATAGCTGTGCCATATAGTGCTCTGCACCGTTGCCCCATAGATAGCTGTGCCATATAGTGCTCTGCACCGTTGCCCCATAGCTGTGCCATATAGTGCTCTGCACCGTTGCCCCATAGATAGCTGTGCCATATATATAGTGCTCTGCACCATCCCCATAGATAGCTGTGCCATATAGTGCTCTGCACCGTTGCCCCATAGCTGTGCCATATAATGCTCTGCACCGTCCATTATTGCCCCATAGCTGTGCCATATAGTGCTCTGCACCGTCCATTATTGCCCCATAGCTGTGCTGCTGCTGCAATAAAATAATAAAACACATACTCACCTGTCTTGCTTGCAGCTCCTCGGCGCCATCTTCCCGGCGTCTCTCCGCACTGACTGATCAGGCAGAGGGCGGCGCGCACACTATATGCGTCATCGCGCCCTCTGACCTGCACAGGCAGTGAGGAGAGACGCCGGGAAGATGGCGCGACGCCCGGCGTGTGGAACGAGGACAGGTGAATATGTAATACTTACCTGCTCCCGGCGTCCTGCTCCTTCCCCCGGACAGCTGGTCTTCGGTGCCGCAGCCTCTTCCTCTATCAGCGGTCACCGGCACCGCTCATTAGAGAAATGAATAGGCGGCTCCGCCCCTATGGGAGGTGGAGCAGCCTATTCATTTCTCTAATGAGCGGTCCCACGTGACCGCTGTACAGGGGAAGAGGCTGCTGCACCGAAGACAGTGGGACGGGCAGAGGGAGCGCCAGGATCGCCGGGACTAGGTAAGTATGCCTCAGCGCCCTCTCCCCCTCACCCGCCGACCGTGACTCGAGTATAAGCCGAGGGGGCACTTTCAGCCCCAAAATTTGTGCTGAAAATCTCGGCTTATACTCGAGTATATACGGTAGGTACATCCCCAAAAGGGGGAAACCCCCCAAAAGCCGAGAACAGACTGATGCAGGAAAATACAGTACTGGTGTGCCGTGATATCACACAATTATACAACAGATGGAAAAAATCAAATGTACAATATACAATGGCTTAATAAGCGATAAATATCGTGTGTGCCTTATCGGCTTGAGATTGTTATGGCCATAACAATATAAGATGTAATAAAGCTCAAACAATGTATATATATATATATATAAATGTAAAAATGTATAGTATGATAATACCCAATCCAAAAATCCCCTTATAGAGGTGCACAAAATGGTGTAGATGAATAATCAGACCTAAAAAATGGGTCCCAAATGCTGTGAATAACACATGTATAAATTACTGCATGTGAAATATACAGAATCTGAAATAAAAGATGGGGAAGCACTCCCAGGACCCCACATAAGAGACACTTGGTTTCTGTGGTACTGCAGATATAAGGGGATTTTTGGATTGGGTATTATCATACTATACATTTTTACATTTATATATATATATACATTGTTTGAGCTTTATTACATCTTATATTGTTATGGCCATAACAATCTCAAGCCGATAAGGCACACACGATATTTATCGCTTATTAAGCCATTGTATATTGTACATTTGATTTTTTCCATCTGTTGTATAATTGTGTGATATCACGGCACACCAGTACTGTATTTTCCTGCATCAGTCTGTTCTCGGCTTTTGGGGGGTTTCCCCCTTTTGGGGATGTACCTATTTGGTTTTTAACTGCTTTTATTGTGTTTTGTGTCCTGTTTTGACTATAATAAAATTGAGTACTATATACTACATTATTGTTCTCTTGGTGATCCCCGGTTTTGTGTATGTCCTCTTTCTCTTTTATATATCAGGGTAAATATCGGGTTACTAAGCGCGGCCCTGCACTTAGTAACCCGATGTTTACTCTGGTTACCCGGGTGCTGCAGGGGGACTTCGGCATTATTGAAGACAGTTTCAACGATGCCGAAGTCGTTCCCCTGATCGTTGGTCGCTGGAGAGAGCTGTCTGTGAGACAGCTCCCCAGCGACCACACAACGACTTACCAACGATCACGGCCAGCTCGTATCGCTGGTCGTGATCGTTGGTAAATCGTTTAGTGTAACGGTACCTTAAGTATAATGGGTATGTGCATATTTACACTGCGACCATTAGCTAACACCAACCTAGAATAAAAACAATGAGCAAATATCCTTCAGTAAATAGTAATAGTACATGTAAATTACATAGGGTACTTAGTTGACACTAGTTTGATCAGAAAAGCCTAAAATCCATCCCACCATGATGTATTCAGTGTCTTTTATGCCCTATGTTTTTACATGTACTATTTACTTACTGCAGGGTATATGTTCATTTTGTTTTTATCCCAGGTGTGGTATTCCAACTCACTTGCCAGTATACCAGTATACAGAGGTAGAAAATAGGAACACTGTCTCTTTAAATCTTCAGTTTATTGTATTGTGGCATAAACCAACAAGAAGGGAAAATAAATGCAGTCTTTCCTGCTAAAACAGAATACAAAAAAAGCCAAAACACTGCAACACAGTCCACACGTATGCGGGTGGCACCACACTCTGGAGCAACACAGGTTCAGTCTTTCTTCAGGACACACAACCCACTAGAGACTCCTCTCTCCAGCCTAGCTGAACCCAGACTGCCTGTAGAGCTTGGTTATTCAAACCCAAGACCATGTGACTCCATCATGTGACTGACCACATGATCATGACATCACAGGTCCTGGCAGCTCTGCCGGTGGAGATAAAGGGGACCTCCTCCCACCCGCTCTATGAAGGTCCACATGAAACCAGACAATTACGGTATGCCACTTAACTTAATGGGGGAATAAATATTTGATTCCTTGCTGATTTTGTAAGTTTGCCCACTGACTAAGACATGAGCAGTCTATAATTTTAAGGGTGGGTTATTTTTAACATTGAGAGAGAGAATATCAAAAATAAAATCCAGAAAATCACATTGTATGAATTTATATAAATTTGCCTTCATCCCTCTGGCAAACAAGACTTAATACTTGGTGCAAAACCCTTGTTGGCAAGCACAGCAGTCAGACATTTTTTGTAGTTGATGATGGGGTTTGCACACTTGTCAGGAGGAAGTTTGGTCCACACCTCTTTGCAGATCATCTCTAAATCATTAAGATTTTGAGGCTGTCGCTTGGCAACTCGGAGCTTCATCTCCCTCCATAAGCTTTCTATAGGATTAAGGTTTTGAGACATTTACAGGTTTCCCCTTAAACCACTTGAGTGTTGCTTTAGCAGAATGCTTTGGGTCAATGTCTTGTTGGAAGATGAACCTCTGTCCCAGTCTCAAATTACCGACAGACTAAAGTAGGTTTTGCTCAAGAATATCCCTGTATGTTGCAAAATCTTCCTCTCAACTCGGACCCTTTTTCCTGCCTCTGCTGCCGAAAAACATCCCCACAGCATGATGCGGTCACATGTTCCACTGTGATGATGGTGGTCTTGGGGTGATGAGCTGTGTTGGTTTGGTGCCAGACATAGTGTCGATCTTGGTGGCAAAAAAGTTGCCTTTTTTATTTCCCCTGACCACAGCACTTTCCTCCATACCTTTGGGGGGGTCTTTTCGCAAACTGAAAACAAGCCTTACAGTTTTTTGGGTTTTTTTTGTGTAAGTAAAAGCTTTTTTCTGCCCACTCCTCCATAAAAGCCACCTTTATTGAGTGTACGGCTTATTGTGGTCCTATGGATATACTACAGTCACTGCGTGGGAACTCGGCATCTTTTTCAGCGTTACCTTTTGTTTTCTGTGCTGCCTGTGATTCAGTGCCCTCTTTGCCCGGGCTGACCGTTTGGGAGGACAGCCCTCTCTTGGCAGATTTGCTGTGGTACCATGTTCTTTTCATTTGATAATGGATTTGTTGGTGCTCCAGGGATCATCAGAGATGGGGATTTTTTTTATAACCCAACCCTGACTTGTACTTCTCAATCACTATGTCCCTGATATGTTTGGGGATCTCCGTGGACCTCATGGTGTTTGGTTAGTGATGCCTCTTAATGGTGTTGCAGCCAGTGTGTATATACTGACCGCCTATGGGTCTCTTGGATTACACACAGGTGGGCTTCCTGTCGCTGAGCGTGTGACTTATGAATGGAATTGCTTGCACCATAAGTTTTTAAGGACTTCATAGCAAAAGGGGTGAATACATATGTACATGCCAATTTTTAGTTATTTGATCCCATAAATTTAATTTATGCCTCTTTCTCACAACCAACTTAGACTCAGATTACAAAAATATTTAAACACAGGTTGTAATGTAACAAAATGAGTAAAAAACCAAGGGGGTAAATACTTTCACAAGCCACTGTACAGATTTATCCTTGGAGAAAAAAATTGAGTATACTATTGTTATCCAAAATCCGAAGTTTTGTTTCAATGGTAAAAATAACTTGTGCTGTACATCTGTAGATTGATCTGACACATCCTATCTGTTGTACATCTTAACTTCTGACTTGTAGAAGTCTTGCAAGAATGAATAGTGTTGGGGAAATGTTATTTGTGCTGTTCGGCGAGTTGAATACTTTAGTGTGAATGATTCCTTTTTCTTAAAAAAAAAAAAATGTGTATTTGTTTGGGGCTTGCAAATCCCCCAGAAGCACGATTTTCCAGTCTCTAATTAGCATGCCTGTTCTTTCCATGACATCACTCCTAAAACAGTGTGACCCTATATGAGGGCTCTCTAGACGGCTCAGGATTCGGCTCTTTTCGCTATTTGCCATTGAAACGTAAGGAAATGGGAAGTCTTTTTACACCAGAGTCACACTTAAGTGCTTTTTATAGACAGGGTCTATGAGGTGTGCGTTACATGATTAACCCTTATAGTGACGCTTGTCACTTGCAGAGAGCTAACGCGGAAGGGGTTAAGCTACTTGATACTAAGTAGCCTGTTCCAGTTTAACAAAGCAGGCAAGTTTCTTTTACACTTTTCTTGGGAGCAATGACCTATCCAGAAATGTCAGGGATGCGAAAGTATGAGAACAATTTGGCTGTGGATTTGCCTCGAGTAGGTCTTTCCGCTCCCTTTGTTTCAGCATAGACACGCAGACTCCTGTGGAGCCATGTGCTTCATTATATTACAGCTCTGGAGCCGCGAAGAAGACGTACGTATAAGTGTAACGCAGGTTTACTGTAGGAAGTCGTATCCCACTGGCGTTGTTGGCTCTTTGGTATTGTTAATGGGGTAGTTCTAATTTTGGAGATTTCTGCTGATGTGAATATCATTCATTCATTTGCACACTATATTGTACGGCCTGCAAAATATAAATGTGCATCCTGTTTTGTTTTGTGTTGTGAAGTATTTATCACCTCCTGATTTTTCCCTATTTTTTATTCTCATGTAGATTTTTCATTTTAAAGAATTATTCCAAGTTAACTAAAAGGAGCATTCCAGCCGTTACCAACATTTATCACCTATGGACGCTGTAGATAATAAATGTTTGTAGAGCAATGATATGAAAGCTGAGACTTCCATAAATCCCAATTCACTTTTCTTTTTTTTTTTCTTTTCCAACAACTCTGCAGTGAGGAGGGAATGTATAGGTCTCGGTATGTATCAAAGTAGTTTTGAGGGGGCACCACGGATCGTGGGATCACATAAAGACCTAAAATTAACCAGTAGAGCAAAAAAAGAGAGAAACAGACTAGGTCTATAGTATTAAGGATCACCACACTGGACTATGGCAATAATAATAAAGACACAATTTTATTCAAACAACAATATATATAGCAAACCACATACATTTGGACTGTTTACCTTCCTTGTGCGCATGCGCCTTATTGGTAGTGTCGTGTATCCTTGGCAACTCTGCCTGAGTATGCCGACGCCCATGACACGCCGGAGCATGCGCTCTTGTCTGTAATGGCTGCCGCCTGTAGTTCCATGCGGCGGAACTTTCAGCGACACAGCTGATTCAGGTAAAAATTATATGCTTTCTATATTTAAATAGCAGACCGTGTACGTGCACATTACCCCTGATGAAGCCACTAGCAGGTGGCAACACGCGTTGGGTAGCTGTGTAGCCCACACTTAGAGCCAGTCCAGCTGCATGATTTACCTGTGCACTAGGGGTTGCTGGACTATCGGTAACTATACGCCATTCCACCATTAAGTGGCTATGTTATCTGTTGGCCGCTTGGCTCTATCTTTTTCCATAAGCATGCTAAACTGTTCAGTATACCAGTGATCTGAGTAGCCCTTTGTGGCCTCTTTATTGCTTTTACTTTTACTTTTTCTCTTAGCCATGGTGTTATATACCTGCCCCCTTGTTGGCGGTTAGGGTGCATTGATGCATTTGGTGGGGCTATTGTATTGTGCTTTTTATTAACCCCTTATGTTCAGCCTCACCTCTGTACATTCATCTATAGGTTTTGCATTTATTGTGCACTTTATTTGGCTATTTGTAAAGTAATGGGTATGCTGTCTATGCAGTTTAGGTTGTATCAGGATAACTACCACATTTATTGAGTGAGTTTAGTGTGGGCTACTAACCCTATTGTGGGTCTGTGTTGTATGGCAATAATATGCCTTTCTAAGTGTTTTTAAACAAATGTATGTGGTTTGCTATATATATTGTTGTTTGAATAAAATTGTGTCTTTATTATTATAGCCATAGTCCAGTGTGGTGATCCTTAATACTATAGACCTAGTCTGTTTCTCTCTTTTTTTGCTCTATAGGTCTCAGTATGTGTAATACTCAGTACAACTTTCTAGGAGCTGTGGAAATCGGCAAAATGGGCATGCTTTAGGCTGTGTGCACATGTTCTGGATTTTTTGTGTTTTTTCGCTATAAAAATGCGATAAAACTGCATCCATTTAGCATCCTATTAATAGAATGCAATCTGCAATTTTTGTGCACATGTTGCGTTATTTTCCAGAAAAAAAAAAGAAACGCATCACGGTAAAAAGCACAGCATGTTGATTAAGTTTCCTGATTTTTTTTGCGGATATCCCGCTATTTAATGCATTGGGATACTCCAGAAAAAAACGTGAATAATCCGCACAAAAAACGCGAAAAAAACGCATGCAGATTTCCTGCAGAAAATGTCCGGTTTTGTGCAGGAAATTTCTGCAAAGAATCCTGACGTGTGCACATAGCCTTACAAGTAGTGATGAGCGCAAGTGCTCGTTACTCAACTTTGCCTACGCTACACGGAGTATTGCGGGTGCTCGAGTGACCTGTTCGAGTCCATGTGTTTTGCGGGTGTTAGACAGGGATTTCCCATTTGTCAGGCAATCCCTGCAGGTTTTGTGGCTGACAGCCGCGGAATATGTGGCAGCGAGGACTCGAACATATCACTCGAGCACCTGCAATACTCGAAATTCGACTAACAAGCACTTACACTCAACACGGTTTACAACTTGGGAATCCTACATTCTTCTGGACGGAAATGGAAAGTCAATAATTTTCTTTACTTTGAACTGAGAAAAACTAATGTTGGGTACTGCAAGTGGTTGTAGTGGGAACGATCTTTGTCTATGGCCCTTTCATTACATAGTCGTGCTATAATACAATTCTGTTTCTCAGTAAATGGGCTTTGGTTATATATGCAATGACTGTTTAGTTTGGAGGATTGATAATGTAGATGAAATCAGACCGATCCTCCATTGTGAGTCAATGTGGTGTGATGCATCTAGTTATATGTAGTGGTTTCTATTATAAAACCTGTAATATAGCTCAGAATTACATGTAATATTCTGCTGTCTGCAGAGCTAAAATCTCCCAGCATTCCTTGGTGACTCAGGATTGTTAGTTTGCTTTGGATGTGTGAATTCAGAAGGATAGACTCTTTATAATAGATGCTTTATCAATCAATTTTGATAGAAGAATATTACTTGTATCTGCAGGTAGCAGAACTGAAGCAGGTAGCAGAACTGAAGCAGGTAGCAGAACTGAAGCAGGTAGCAGAACTGAAGCAGGTAGCAGAACTGAAGCAGGTAGCAGAACTGAAGCAGGTAGCAGAACTGAAGTGTGGCCTTTAGTTATGATTACATACGCCCCTGTTATCACCAGTTTTGTCATGACCAATATGCTCGTTAATGACAAGTTCTGCTTCCAGACTCTATAAGTTAGGCCGTCCTATACTTGTAGTATCCAAAATTCAGTAATAAGCTTAGTAAGCCCTCCCTCTATTTCGGAGCATAAATGTTAAGTCATTCATTGATACAATTGGGAAAAGTGGTATTTCAAAAAAGTGCATCCCTGTGTCCCATTGGGAACTTTAGAATAGCTCTCCAGAACTTACCAGTGGAAAACTCTCCTGACGTTAACTCCGTAAAACGTAGAGATCGTCCATTTCCCCAATGTGCTTCATAAATGAATGAAAAATATTTACCATATACATGCTGTCCTACTGGACTGGTACTGCTCCTCCACTCTGAGCCCATTGTTTATGCCGTGAGACTAGCTGGGGACACAGGGCTAAGTGCGGAGGAGAGGTGCTAGTCTGGGAGGTAAATATACTGGGTTTTTATTATTTACGGTATATAGTGCACTGGGGCAATTAAAAAGGGATTAATGAATAACCTGAAAACCCCCATTAATAAATCTTGGAAAATGTTTATCTGAATTACATTAAGGCTTTCCTAGAAAGAGATCATTTCTATATGACTAAAGGGGTTGACTCATGAAGACAAGCCCTGTACATAAGCCTTATTAGATGATATTAAGCTCATACTTGTCGATCTCCTTGTAGATTGTGAGCCTTCGCGGGCAGGGTCCTCACTCCTCCTGTACCAGTTATGACTTGTATTCAGGGGCGTAACTACCGCGGTCGCAGGGGTCGCAATTGCGACGGGGCCCGCAGTCTTAGGGGCCCCTCCAGTCCAGCAGACTGGGCGGGCCCCTAAGAACTCTGAGCTACAAAATGGGCCGCCGGCTCTTTAAATAAACCTTCTTTACAGGCCCTGGTGCACGTGCAGGCTCTCAGTGCATGCGCGATCACGGGTGGGACTGCACTTGTCCCGCAGCAGAGTCCCTCCACCGCAGAGAGCCGCACACAACTATGGCTGCAGCTGCTCTGTGCGCACAGGACCTGTGATGAGGTCACAGGAGGGGAGGAGTCGGAGTCACATGATCAAGGGCTTCCGTGTAGTGCAGGACAGTAGTGCAGTGCTGGTTGTCATCATGCTGGAGGAGGGTAAGCTTTTGTGTGAGGTCAGGAGGGGTTTGTGTGGATGTAGCAGAGCAGTGTGTGTATGATGTGTACAGAGCGGAGCCGTGTGTGTATGAGGTGTACGGAGCGGAGCCGGGTGTGTATGAGGTGTACAGAGCGGAGCCGTGTGTGTATGAGGTGTACGGAGCGGAGCCGGGTGTGTATGAGGTGTACAAGGCGGAGCTGGGTGTGTATGAGGTGTACGGAGCGGAGCCGGGTGTGTACGAGGTGTACGGAGCGGAGCCGGGTGTGTATGAGGTGTACAAGGCGGAGCTGGGTGTGTATGAGGTGTATGGTGCGGAGCCAGGTGTGTGCGAGGTGTACGGACCAGAGCCGCGTGTGTATGAGGTGTACGGAGCGGAGCCGTGTGTGTACGAGGTGTACGGAGCGGAGCTGGGTGTGTATGCGGTATATGGAGCGGAGCCGTGTGTGTACGGAGCGGAGCTGGGTGTGTATGCGGTGTATGGAGCGGAGCCGTGTGTGTATGAGGTGTACAAGGCGGAGCTAGGTGTGTATGAGGTGTACGGAGCGGAGCCGTGTGTGTATGAGGTATATGGAGCGGAGCCGGGTGTGTACGAGGTGTACGGACCGGAGTCGCGTGTGTATGAGGTGTACAGAGCGGAGCCGTGTGTGCAAGGTGTACAGAGCGGAGCCGGGTCTGTACGAGGTGTACGGAGGGGAGCCGCATGTGCAATGTGTACGGAGCTCAGCCACGTGTGTAGGAGTAACTATGTGTGGCCATTATACTGTAGGCAATATCATGTGTGGCCATTGTACAGTATGGAGCACTATGTGTGGCCATTGTACAGTATGGACAGGGGCGTAACTACCGCGGTTGCAGCGGTCGCCATCGCGACCGGGCCCGGCAGGTCAAGGGCCCAGGGCCGGCAGGTCAGAGCAGGGCCGGACTGGCCATCAGGCACTTCTGGCAAATGCCAGAAGAGCCGGTGCCAGTCATGGGTAGCTCGATCTGCCTCCCCCCCGCCGCCGCCGACTCACCCCCCTGCCGTCGCATTCAACTATACCGGCGTCTATGACGCCGGTACAGTTGAATGCAATGACGGAGGAGAGAGCGTCTACAGACGCTCCCTCTCCCATCATTCCCCGCTCTGCCTCTGACACTGCGGGTGCGCGATGACGTCATATCATCGCGCACCTGCTGTGTCCCGGGCAGACTGCAGCCGAGCCTGAGACCGGAGCAGGAAGCAACGCTGGCAAGAGGAAAGGTAAGGAGAGTGTTTTTTTTTTTTTACTGGACTGTGGGGGCATTCTCGGGGGAAGGGGGGGGGGCGAGGGCGAGAGATGCGGGCTGTGCTGTATATACCACTGTGCGGGCTGTGCTGGATATACCACTGTTCGGGCTGTGTCAGTCTCCTTTGCCCACTAGTCCCTGTGTGTCAGTCTCCCTTTCCCACTTGTCCCTGTGTGTCCCCTTGTGCTTGTATCCCTTGTCCCCTTGTGTCAGTCTCTTGCCCACTAGTCCCTGTGTGTCCCCTTGTGCCTGTCTCCCTTGTCCCCTTGTGCTAGTCCCTTGTCCCCGTGTGTCCCCTTGTGCTTGTCCCCGTGTGTCCCCTTGTGTCAGTCTCCATTGCCCACTAGTCCCCTTGTATCAGTCACCCTTGCCCACTGTTCCCTGTGTCAGTCTCCCTTGCCCACTAGTCCCTGTGTCCCCGTGTGCCAGTCTCCCTTGTCCACTAGTACCCGTGTGCCCTTTGTGTCAGTCTCCCTTGCCCACTTGTCCCCGTGTGCCCCTTGTGTCAGTCTCCATTGTCCCCTTGTGTCAGTCTCCCTTGCCCACTAGTCCCCTTGTAACCTTCTCCCCTGCCTCCTAGCCCCCATGTGTCCCCTTGTGCCTGTCTTCCTTGCCCCCTTGTGCCCTCTCCCCTGCCCCCTCATCACCATTTGCTCGTGTCTTTCTCACTGCCCCTGTATGGAGGGGCTGCATTATACTATGATGGGGGCTGCATTGTATTCTATGGGGGTTACATTGAATTTTATGGCGGGGGGGCCCCATTTGGAAGTTCGCACCGGGGCCCATAACTTTGTAGTTACGCCACTGCTTGTATTGTTTATGATTATTGTACTTGTTTTTATTATGTATACCCCTCCTCACATGTAAAGCACCATGGAATAAATGGCGCTATAACAATAAAGAATAATAATAATAATACTAGAATATTACATGAATTCTTTTTGATTTTAATATCTGCCTACAGAGTTTGCATGTTTTTGTGACTAGGGGGAAAACACTAATTTGTCAGGAAGATTAAACCCTACCTCTCCTGCCTGCAAACAGCATAAATGGGCATGCAGGTGCTTGAAATGTAAATCCATCAACATCTATCTGTTGCAGCATTCCTGAGTAGTTGTCCCATTTGCATATGAATGACAATGCTTTGGGTGTGACTGAGCACTTCCCCAGGCCTCTGCCTCCCAAAGTCCTTTCCCTGCCCAGCACTAGTCTCCTTAGCTTGCTTGATGGCCCAGTATCTGTGTGACATCAAGCATCTGGCAAAGAAAACAGACCATAAACTATCATTCAAGATAAACATACTGTTCTGGGTGTGGAAACGAGCTCTGAGGCGGTCGCTCCTTAAGTGCGTTGTCACACAAAGGGCACTTCATTGTTTTCACTCACATGCAAATGAGGCATTAAGTGCTCTGGGTGTGACATAGCACTAAAAGAACTACTGCTCCCAGAGCTCATTTCCTACCCCAGCACCAACATCTCTACCTTGATTGATAGCTTGCAGTCTGATTTCCTTGCTTAGTGTCTGACAACACACAATCAGTGAGCAATGAAGCTCTGGAGACTAGTGGTGATATGGCAATGACCTTGAGAGGCAGACACTTAGGAAGTGCTCCATCACACCCAGAGTACAGAACATCTCCCTTACCTATGAATGAAAATGCTAATAATCGAGAATGCAGCAACAGATGGAAGATATAGAGGTGACAGTGGATTTATATTTCAATGACATGCATGAGTTTTGGGAGCAGGGGATTTATTACTGACAGATTCCCCTTATCTCCTATTGCTTGGGGGTACTGTGCCTGTACTGGATAGTGTATCGGCACCTCACTGAATATTCATGGTCTCTACGTTCCTCGCAGTTTTAGGCTGACATAAAGACCATCGTCTGCTGTGTTTTCAGCTTTTGTTAGGATACAGGAAATAAGCGTTTTTGCATTTCCAGTCATTTCAGTTTCTAGCTGAGTCAGATGAAGCAGATTTGTGTTTGTTTTATGCGGGGTAGTGCTAGTTAGTCCTAGGAAGGCGAGTGTGGATGGATCAAGTCGTGGTGTTGCCGCCATGTGCTTCTTGCCTGGTTGCTCTCGCATGTTGCCCCTCACTTGCTTTCTGAATTATTATTCTGGGTGGAGTTGTTATTTAACAGTAACATGTAATTTTATTTTTTTTTACAAAGCAGAAAGTCTGCACTCTGTGGGATGGCTAGTTGGGACTAGATAATGAACCTTTCCATCACTCCTCATGGTGGATTGTCAGGGCCTGTACATTTAGCTGTATCTGCAGTGTTCAGTTCACACTTACATTTATATGTGCTGTTTAGAGGTACAGACATACAGAATTCATGTGCAGAACTGGTGTGTTGCATTAATGATGTTAACAGAACCAGAGGCCACTCCATTGATTAGTATGGTGTCTGTCTGGGTTCCCTGTTTTTTTTCCCATTCTAAAAACAGAAGTTCTGCATTTTTTTTTTTAAGTTTTAAAAACTGACACAAAATTAAACCCAGTTGGACATCATAGTACTAATCAATGGGGTGCAGCATTTTGCGTTTACAGCAGTTAGGCAATGCATGTGTTCTTAACATGAATGCTGTTTGTCTTTACCTCTCTGCACACGTTGCAGATTACTTGCGGATCCGTAGCGTTTTTTTCCGTGCAGAAAAGCTGCAGATCCGCAAGTGATTTACAGTACAATGTAAATCAAAGGCAAAAAAAAAAATGCTGTGCTAATGGTACGGAAAACACCAAAGGTTCAAAAAAGGACCATGTCACTTCTTCTTGCAGATCTGCTGCGTTTCTGCACCCATTCCATAATAGAAATCCGCAGGGGTAAAAAAATGAAAAAATACGCACAAAAATCTGCACCGTGTGCACATACCAAAAAAAAAGCGCTGATTCTGACCTGCGTTTTCTGCCAAGAAATGCAGAATCTGCACAGAAAATTGCACAGTCAAATCTGCAACGTGTGCGACAGAAATGTGAACATAGCCTAAGGCTATGTGCCCACATTGCATTTTTTAAGCGTTTTCGCCATTTTTTTCCGCTGCAGAAATGCTTAAAAAACGCTAACAAAATGCAAGCCCATTAATCTGTATTGCAGTCTGCAATTGCTGTGCCCATGCTGCGTTTTTTTCCGCAGGGGAAACGCATCGCGGTAAACAATAGCAGCATGTTCATTATTTTTGTGGAATCGCATCGATTCCGCAGCAATAGACATGTATTAAAAAAAAAAAAAGCATTAAATATGCGTCAATAACGCAACAAAAACGCGTCAAAAACGTGTACAAATCCGCATGTGTTTTTCCTGCCAAGGGTGTGCGGTTTTGATGAGGAAAATTTAGCTTCTATTCTGCAACGTGGGCACATAGCTTACAGGAAATGTGAAATATCATATTGCTTGCCCTATTTTGTATCAAGCTACAGTTGTGTGCTGATGGGGCTTTTAGCCACTACACGGAAACAAGTGTATATCCTTTTACTAACAGACACTGGTACTCCAAAGCAGAAAATTACATTATGGGCTTGTTCACACGTTGTGGCTTTTTTACTCATTTTTTTCCACCCACGTTTTTTGTCATAAAACAAACACCCAGCATTTTACTATACAAGAAAAGTCAATGGGGAAAAAAATTCTTAAAAAAGCGCCTATTTTATGCAGCATTTTTCCTGATACTAAACACATTTTTATTGCAGAAATGTCTGCTGCAAATACTTAACCCCTTTACCCCCAAGGGTGGTTTGCACGTTAATGACCGGGCCAATTTTTACAATTCTGACCACTGTCCCTTTTATGAGGTTATAACTCTGGAACGCTTCAACGGATCCTGATGATTCTGACATTGTTTTCTCGTGACATATTGTACTTCATGATAGTGGTAAAATTTCTTCGATATAACTTGCATTTATTTGTGAAAAAAAACGGAAATTTGGTGAAAATTTCGCAATTTTCCTACTTTGAATTTTTATGCCCTTAAATCACAGAGATATGTCACACAAAATACTTTAATAAGTAACATTTCCACATGTCTACTTTACATCAGCACAATTTTGGAACCAACATTTTTTTTGTTAGGGAGTTATAAGGGTTAAAAGTTGACCAGCAATTTCTCATTTTTACAACACCATTTTTTTAGGGACCACATCACATTTGAAGTCACTTTGAGGGGTCTATATGATAGAAAATAACCAAGTGTGACACCATTCTAAAAATTGCACCCCTCAAGGTGCTCAAAAACACATTCAAAAGTTTATTAACCCTTCAGGTGTTTCACAGGAATTTTTGGAATGTTTAAAAAAAAAAAAAATGAACATTTAATTTTTTTTCACAAAAAAATTATTTCAGCTCCAATTTGTTTTATTTTACCAAGGGTAACAGGAGAAATTGGACCCCAAAAGTTGTTGTACAATTTGTCCTGAGTACGCTGATATCCCATACGTGGCGGTAACCCACTGTTTGGGTGCATGGCAGAGCTCGGAAGGAAAGGAGCGCCATTTTACTTTTCAATGGAAAATTGACTGGAATTGAGAGAGGACGCCATGTCGCGTTTGGAGAGCCCCTGATGTGCCTAAACATTAAAACCCCCCACAAGTGACACCATTTTGGTAAGAAGACCACCTAAGTAACTTATCTAGATGTGTGGTAAGCACTTTGACCCACCAAGTGGTTCACAGAAGTTTATAGCGCAGAGCCGTGCAAATAAATTTTTTCACAAAATTTTTTAGCCCTCAGTTTTGTATTTTCCCAAGGGTAACAGGAGAAATTTGACCTCAAAAGTTGTTGTCCAATTTGTCCCGAGTACGCTGATACCCCATATGTGGGGGGGAACCACCGTTTGGGCGCATGGCAGAGCTCGGAAGGGAAGGAGCGCTGTTTTACTTTTTCAATGCAGAATTGGCTGGAATTGAGATCGGACGCCATGTTGCGTTTGGAGAGCCCCTGATGTGCCTAAACAGTGGAAACCCCCCCACCAATTCTAACTGAAACCCTAATCCAAACACACCCCTAACCCTAATCCCAACGGTAACCCTAACCACACCTCTAACCCAGACACACCCCTAACCCTAATCCCAACGGTAACCCTAACCACTCCCCTAACCCTGACACAACCCTAATCCCAACCGTAAATGTAATCCAAACCTAATTTTAGCCCCAACCCTATCCCAAACTTTAGCCCTAACCCTAGCTTTAACCCTAGCCCCAACCCTAGCTTTAACCCTAGCCCCAACCCTAACTTTAGCTCTAACCCTAATTGGAAAATGGAAATAAATACATTTTTTAAATTTTATTATTTTTCCCTAACTAAGGGGGTGATGATTTACTTTTATAGTGGGTTTTTTAGTGTATTTTTATGATTGGCAGCTGTCACACACTAAAAGACGCTTTTTATTGCAAAAAATAGTTTTTACGTCTCCACATTTTGAGACCTATAATTTTTCCGTATTTTGGTCCACAGTCATGTGAGGTCTTGTTTTTTGTGGGACGAGTTGACGTTTTTATTGAAACCATTTTCGGGCACGTGACTTTTTTTATCGCTTTTTATTCCAATTTTTGTGAGGCAGAATGACCAAAAACCAGCTATTCATGAATTTCTTTTGGGGGAGGCGTTTATACCGTTCCACGTTTGGTAAAATTGATAAAGCAGTTTTATTCTTCGGGTCAGTACGATTACAGCGATACCTCATTTATATCATTTTTTTATGTTTTGGGGCTTTTATACGATAAAAGCTATTTTATATAAAAAAAAATAATTATTTTTGCATCGCTTTATTCTGAGGACTATAACTTTTTTATTTTTTCACTGATGACGCTGTATGGCAGCTTTTTTTTTTTGCTGGAGAAGATGACCTTTTCAGCAGTACCATGGATATTTTTTATCCCTTTTTTTGATCGCGTGTCATTCGACTTTTTGTTCGGCGGTATGATGATAAAGCGTTATTTTTTGCCTGTTTTTTTTTTTTTTTTTGTGACGGTGTTCACTGAAGGGGTTAACTAGTGGGACAGTTTTATGGTCGGGTCGTTACAGACGCAGCAATACTAAATATGTGTACTTTTATTGTTTTTTTTTTTTTTTATTTAGAAAAAGGAATGTATTTATGGGAACAATTTTTTTAAATTATTATTTATTTATTTAGAGAAAGAAATTGTGTGTGTGTGTGTGTGTGTATGTATGTATGTATGTGTGTGTGTATATATATATATATATATATATATATATATATCATCGTGATTACTCGCTAATCCCACCCCCACCACATCACCACACACAATCCCGCCCCCACCACATTACCACACACAATCCCGCCCCCCACCACATCATCACCACACAATCCTGCCCCCCCACACATCACCACACATAATCCTGCCCCCCACCCCATTACCACACAATCCCGCCCTCATCACATTACCACACACAATTCCACCCCCCCACCACATTACCACACCCAATCCTGCCCCCCACCACATCACCACACACAATCCTGCCCCCCACCACATCACCACACATAATCCCGCCCCCAACACATCACCACACATAATCCTGCCCCCCACCCCATTACAACACACAATCCCGCCCCCAACACATCACCACACATAATCCTGCCCCCCAACACATCACCACACACAATCCTGCCCCCCAACACATCACTACACATAATCCCGCCCCCAACACATCACCACACCTAATCTCGCCCCCCAACACATCACCACACATAATCCCACCCCCCACCACATTACCACACACAATCCTGCCCCCCCACCACATTACCACACACAATCCCGCCCCCCACCACATCACCACACACAATCCCGCCCCCTCACCACATCACCACACACAATCCCACCCCCCACTACATTACCACACACAATCCCGCCCCCCACCACATCACCACACAATCCCGCCCCCCACCACATCACCACACATAATCCCGCCCCCCACCACATCACCACACACAATCCTGCCCCCAACCCCATTACCACAGATAATCCCACCCCCACCACATTACTCCAGATTATCCCGCCCCCCACCACACACAATTCTGCCCCCACCACATTACCACACACAATCCCGCCCCATCACATTACCACACATAATCCCGTCCCCCCACATTACCACACGAGGCTCCGTCCCCCCACATTACCACACGAGGCTCCGTCCCCCCACATTACCACACGAGGCTCCGTCCCCCCACATTACCACACGAGGCTCCATTACCACACGAGGCTCTTGAGCGTGCCGAGCGTTAGCTGGCTGGAAACAGCTAGTGTGTATGTATGTGTGTATATATGTGTATATATATATATATATATATATATATATATATTAACCCCTTTCTGCCATCGGACGTACTATTCCGTCCATGTGGGGTGGGCCCTAATTCCCGAGGACGGAATAGTACGTCCAGCGCGATCGGCAGCGCTCACGGGGGGAGCGCGGCCGATCGCGGCCGAGTGTCAGCTGCCTATCGCAGCTGAAATCCAGCACTATGTGCCAGGAGCGGTCACAGACCGCCCCAGCACATTAACCCCCGGCACACCGCGATCAAACATGATCGCGGTGTGCCGGCGGCACAGGGAAGCATCGCGCAGGGAGGGGGCTCCCTGCGGGCTTCCCTGAGACCCCCGAGCAATGCGATGTGATCACGTTGCTGCGAGGGTCTCTTACCTCCTATTCCTGCAGGCCCCGGATCCAAAATGGCCGCGGGGCTGCATCCGGGTCCTGCAGGGATTACTTCCGGGTGCAGACCAGGCTCTGGTAAGCCTGCAGCACTGGAACTCAGATCGGTGATCTGACAGAGTGCTGTGCAAACTGTCAGATCAGCGATCTGTGATGTCCCCCCCTGGGACAAAGTAAAAAAGTTAAAAAAAAAAAAATTCCACGTGTAAAAAAAACAAAAAAAAACAAATCCTAAATAAAGACGAAAAAAAATATATTATTCCCATAAATACATTTCTTTATCTAAATAAAAAAAATCAAACAATAAAAGTACACATATTTAGTATCACCGCGTCCGTAACGACCCCACCTATAAAACTATATCACTAGTTAACCCCTTCAGTGAACACCGTAAAAAAATAAATAAAAAACGAGGCAAAAAACAACGCTTTATTCTCATACCGCCAAACAAAAAGTGGAATAACACACGATCAAAAAGATGGATATAAATATCCATGGTACCACTGAAGACATCATCTTGTCCCGCAAAAAACGAGCCGCCATACAGCATCATCAGCGAAAAAATTAAAAAGTTATAGTCCTCAGAATAAAGCGATGCAAAAATAATTATTTTTTCTATAAAATAGTTTTTATCGTATAAAAGCGCCAAAACATAAAAAAATGATATAAATGAGGTATCGCTGTAATCGTACTGACCCGAAGAATAAAACTGCTTTATCAATTTTACCAAACGCGGAACGGTATAAACGCCTCCCCCAAAAGAAATTCATGACAAGCTGGTTTTTGGTCATTCTGCCTCACAAAAATAGGAATAAAAAGTGATCAAAAAATCTCCCATGCCCGAACATGTCACCAATAAAAACGTCAACTCGTCCCGCAAAAAACAAGACCTCACATGACTCTGTGGACTAAAATATGGAAAAATTATAGCTCTCAAAATGTGGTAACGCAAAAAATATTTTTTGCAATAAAAAGCATCTTTCAGTGTGTGACGGCTGCCAATCATAAAAATCCTCTAAAAAAACCCGCTATAAAAGTAAATCAAACCCCCCTTCATCACCCGCTTAGTTAGGGAAAAATTAAAAAATTTAAAAAATGTATTTATTTCCATTTTCCCATTAGGGCTAGGGTTATGGTTGGGGCTAGGGTTGGGGTTGGGGCTAAAGTTAGGGTTAGGGTTTGGATTAAATTTACGGTTGGGAATAGGGTTGGGATTAGGGTTAGGGGTGTGTCTGGGTTAGAGGTGTGGTTAGGGTTACCGTTGGGATTAGGGTTAGGGGTGTGTTTGGATTAGGGTTTTAGCAAATAGATCAATGGCTGCACTCAAAATTTACTGTGCTAAGATAAGGAAATGTGCATTATATGAAAATGTGAATAGCATAATGGCTAGGGAAATTTATGAAAAAACACATGAGATTCTTAGCACAATATTTGGCCAAACGTTGTGAGCCCATCCACCAAACGTCAAGGTAATCGCAGATCGGATGGGTACCTGAGCTGACTGCCTAGTGTGAACACTTACCTATGGCTAATAACATGGTAAAGCCTGCTTTTATAGGGAGCTCAGAACCAACTGTGTATGGATGTAATTAAAATCACAGCATGGTGAAGGGCGAGGAGGCGTTCAAGCCATAGGTAAGTGTTCACACTAGGCAGTCAGCTCAGGTACCCATCCGATCCAACATCTTTTGGGGCCCATTTTCTCCTGTTACCCTTGGTAAAATACTGTAAAACAAATTGGAGCTGAAGTAAATTTTGTGTGAAAAAAAGTTAAATGTTCATTTTTATTTAAACATTCCAAAAATTCCTGTGAAACACCTGAAGGGTTAATAAACTTCTTGAATGTGGTTTTGAGCACCTTGAGGGGTGCAGTTTTTAGAATGGTGTCACACTTGGGTATTTTCTATCATATAGACCCCTCAAAATGACTTCAAATGAGATGTGGTCCCTAAAGAACAATGGTGTTGTAAAAATTAGAAATTTTAACCCTTATAACTCCCTAACAAAAAAAAATTTTGGTTCCAAAATTGTGCTGATGTAAAGTAGACATGTAGGAAATGTTACTTATTAAGTATTTTGTGTGATATATCTCTGTGATTTAATTACATAAAAATTCAAAGTTGAAAAATTGCGAAATTTTCAACATTTTTGCCAAATTTCTGTTTTTTTCACAAATAAACGCAGGTAATATCAAAGAAATTTTACCACTATCATGAAGTACAATATGTCATGAGAAAACAGTGTAAGAATCAGCAGGATCTATTGAAGTGTTCCAGAGTTATAACCTCATAAAGGGACAGTGGTCAGAATTGTGAAAATTGGCCCGGTCATTAACGTGCAAACCACTCTTGGGGGTGAAGGGGTTAATTATAGTACTTTGGTATCAAAGTCCCCTCTCCTTGATATCCTGATAAAATCTTTCTCCTTACTCTTTGCAAACCGCACCAAGGTATTCTGGACAGTAGTCAAAATAGAAATGTAAAAACATGCAATTTCAAAATTAATCAAACAACCCAAGGCTTTGAAATGTTTCAACTTGTTCTCTTTGATGGACTATAATTTTGGATCTTTGTTGTTACCTAGAGATTTCTTCACAACTTCTTTAAATGAATCCCAAGCTCTTTTCTCAACAGCTTTCACTTTTGTTTCAAACACATTGTCCTTCATGAGTTTCCAAATATCTGGACCCACAATAATTCCTTTCTTCAGTTTTGCTTCGGACAGACCCTGAAACTAGATAAACAGGTATTTAAAAGTCTCTACTTTTGGTGGAGCTTTCAGAAATTGCTTCATCAGTCCAAGCTTAATGTGGAGTGTTGCAGGAGAACTTTAGTGGGATCAACTAAACTTTCTGCAACTATGTTCTTGAGTCCAGGTTGCAAAACTTGTTGGCCAACTTTTTTGGCTCCAGTGATGACACCTATCCCAGCTGTCCCTTTAACATAAAAGAAAGGGTACTTTGTGTAACCCTCTTGCTGCCCAAGGAACAAAGGGAGAACTTTTAGATCACCATATATTGACCATCCTTGATCCTCGTAGTTAAGTTTCTTGAGAATAAAGTCTAAATTCTCATCGCTTTTCTTCCAGTACGCAGAATGCCCTACAAGCACTGAAGCTTACGTCCTATAGTTCCCTACAAGACCATTTATAGGTTATCTGTCTGGTTTCTTACCTTGTCTCCCTTTACATAGCCTTATAGTGTCAAATAGGAAGGGTCAATGACAGAGTGGGGACGCCATTGCACAGGTGTAGGGTGCCAACCTCCGCGGCAAGGCAGAGGGTGACATTAGACCTGGTATAGGGTGAGTGTATACCTTCTAACTGCCTTGTAGGTGAGCGACTAATATTCGGCCATAATATTATATTTAAAAACTGTTTTAAAATATCTTTAATAAAGGTGATGTTTTATGAGATTATTTGATATTTAGTGTTAAATTTGGTGATACTCTAGTTAGTTTGTTTCACACTAGTTATACATAAATCAGTGAGATTTAAAAAAAATATATTTTTTTAAACTAGACAGTTACTTTGCATATGCGCCTACATGTCTGGCCGGGACCAGTCCAGATGCCCCAGATTCAGGACACATGGAGTGGATAAGTTACCCAAGTAACTTTTACCTGCAATGTGTAGCAATACCTCGATCTTTGGAGTTGCTTTAATCAGAATCACGGGCTGCCCCCTACGGTCCTACATGTGACATAACATGGTTGTATCATTTTTTTTTTTCCTGGAGTATACCTTTAATGTTCAGAGATGGTGAGAATGTTAAAATGTTCAGCATCCTGGTCTAATCTTGGAAGACGGCTGCTTAGCTGGGATAAAAAAATAATTCATATGCGGTACTGTTACTATAGACCTTCGTACATGGGATTAAACAGTGTTACAATTTAATACAGATGTCTGCATGGAAAATATAAAACCGCTCAGGCTGCTGATGCATACCGGGCATCATAAAAGAATGATGTAGTATGTGAAAACATGACACTCCGAGCGTAACATTATCTGATGCCTTTGGTTGTCGGTTTTTTTGCACATAAACCGTTGCCATATTGGTTAGTTATCGGAGACCCTTGTGTTGAATGCCCAAGAAAGTATTTACTCACTGTCTGAGAATACCGACAGCTGGCATTCATCGAAGAATGTGAATATGCTTGTTTTTGCTTTGTCAAGAGACCGCTCCAATTCACAGATAATATTGTGCAATATTGGCCGGACCTTCCAGCTGTGATACATACACTGCAAACAGAGCCAAGGAAAGCACAGAATGTTCATTGAAAGTAAATAGAGGTATTCATAGTGTATGCATTAGTGATTTATACATACACATTGACCATAACGTGCAGATAAGTTAACAAGAGTGTAATGATATATAAATTTAATGATGACGGCATCAGGTCTTCTTGTTTATGGTGTCTGCATGTTACTGTAATGTTCTGGTTCTTTCCAGCGCTCTAGGCCGAGGCAGGATTGGAATGATTCCGTGTCCAGATTAATGAGGTTAAAAACTACCAAAGAAAAGCACCTACTCACCCCCCCTCCCCCTCAAAAAAAAAAAAAAAAAAGTTTGTTGAGAAAGAAAAAAAAACTGCATTTCCTGAAGTGTCATCTTCTTGAAAAACATGTCTGGTTCGCCCATCCGAAAAAAAGGTCGTGTTCACATATATATTAAGTATAGGTCTTTAATTTTAACGGATTCAATAACCCTTTTTAAAATCTGTGTGAAAATGGCATGTATGGTTTTCACATTGCAAGCATTAAAGCAGAACCACTTAAGCTTGCTACAACTTCTTGATTAGTGGTGTAGTGCCGTCACTATTTGGGGCCACCAATTGTGACTTTGTTTTTATGTCCTTTAGTCCATGAGCCGGGCCAGATATCGGTACCACCCGGAGTGACTAATTTTCTTTGGTATTTTTAGGTAGATGCATGTCTGTAGTTTATTTTTTGATATGATAGCCCTTACATATACGTAGCTTATTAACCCCTTCAGCCCTAGGCCTATTTGTACCCAAGTGCCTAAGCCAATCTGACCTGTGCCACTTCATGGGCTAATAACTTTGGAACGCTTTCACCTATCCAAGCCATTCTGAGATTGTTTTCTCGTGACATATTGTACTTCACGTCAGTGCTAAATGGGAGTCAATATATTTTACCTTTCTATATAAAAAAATGCTAAATATTCGGAAATTTTGGAAAAATCGGCAATTTTTTAACTTTGAAATTCTCTGCTTTTTACAAAAATACTGATACCCCCCATAATAGTTATTAATTTACACTCCCCACATGTTTACTTCATATTGGCATCATTTTGAAAATGAAACCTTATTGTTTTACGACGTAATAGGGCTTATAGTTTTATGCGCAATTTTTCACATTTACAGCAAAACCCACTTTTCAAAGGACCAAGTCACTTCTGAAGTCACTTTAAGGGGCTTACATAACAGAAACCACCCATAAATTACCCCATTTTGCAAACTACACCCCTCAAGCTGTTCAAAACTCATTTTTAAAAACTGTTAACCCTTTAGGTGTTCCACAGGAATTTTAGCAGAATGAAGGCGAAATTTCAAAATTTCATTTTTTTTCCAGATATTACATTGTAATCCAATTTTACCTGCAACCTAGCAAGGGTTAACGGCAAACCCAAACTTGGTTACCCTAATTCTGCAGTTTATAGAAACACCCCACATGTACTCGTAAACTAAAGTATGGGCACACAGCACAGCTCAACACGGAAGGAGCGCTATGTGGTTTTTGGGTGGCGGATTCACTGGAAGAAATCTAGGGGGCCATGTCACATTTGAAGGCTGCCTGAGGTACCCCCACAGTGGAAACCCCAAAAAGTGACCCTATTTTGGAAACTACACCCCCAAGGAATCTTTTAGGGGGTATAGTGACCACTTTGACCCAACCAGTGTTTCACAGTAGTTGGAAACACTTGGTTGAGAAAATGGAAAAAGTGCATTTTTTACATGAAGGTGTCATTTTAGGCTCATTTTTTTATTTTTAAGAGGTGTACCAGCAAAAAATGCACCCCACTATTTGTTCACCAATCTCTCCCGAACACAACAACACCCGATATGTTGTCGTACACTGCAGTATTGGGGAACGGCAGGCCTCGGAAGGGAAGGAGCGCCAAATGACTTTTGGAGTGCAAATTTTACTGGAAGAAATCTAGGGGGCTATGTCACATTTGAAGACACCCTGAGGTGCCCCAACACACGCACACACACTGACACATACACGTTCTGTGCTGAACAGGACTCTCCGGTCTTCTCTGCAGAGCTCCTATCTCCCTCTGTAGAGGCTGACACCTATTTCAGGATGCAGGCCTTAGAGATCTGTGTGTTGAATCCGGTGTAATCGCTGAAGGATCAGTGTCTGGAGTGATGGACGGCCGGAGGTACAACAGAGCAGTGAGACTACACAAGCTGGTCTATGAAGCACTTATGAGGCTTGCATGGAAAAACTTCCTTCCATGGCTAGAAGAAAACCATGCAAGGGACCTTCACCATCTGGATGAAACACTGAAGAACATCACAAACTTTCGCATCAGTGTGTCGCAGGGATCCTTCGAAAAGCTCTTGGATAATGAATCTTGCACACTTACCCTGAAGCTCTTTCAAGTTTATCTTGAGACCCTCAGAAATGAACAACTCTCAGCATTCTGGATGTCATACTTGGACATGGTCGAGACCATGCTGGCCCTGGTTCGAGCTTCAAGAGAAGGCAACTGGATGCTTCACCTAGGAGCAATCCGACAGATGATACCATGGTGTTTTGCCTATGACAAGGTCAACTATGCCCGATACCTAACCTATTACTATGCCACAATGTCTCGGCTGCCCATAGAACACCCAGAGGTCCATGAATACTTCATGCAAGGTGGCTTTTCGGTCCAGATCGGTAGCAAGAATCCTTTTGGACGAATTCCTGTGGACCAGACCATTGAAGAGACAATCAACAAAGACACCCAGACACCAGGGGGCACAAAAGGCTTCAGCCTCAAAGTTGGAGCTGTTTCCAGGTTCTACCTGACATCAGAGTACCGCAGTATGTACTTGAGGCAGCTGAGGGCCCTGGTAGGCCAACAATATACTGACTTCAGCCATTCAGACCTACAGGTGTCTAGGATTAGAAGAGATGAAGCCGATGTCCAATCTTTCGTTCAACTGCTGGAGACAGGTTGGGTGAACCCCTTCAACAAAGAGCATAATGGTGAACTTATCAGTTTGTCAACAGCGACTGTAGCACCACCAGATGTAGCCAAAGACCTTCAAGGGGCATACAGTATAGGAGAGGATGCATATCAAACATTCAAGGATGAGCGTTTGGGTACCGATAAGCCAACTACATTGTTTCATGACAAGATGACGAAGAACAAACTTAAAACGTTCTCTAACATCCAAATGAAGACACGCAGACAAGGTCTTGGCAAGGAGGTAATTTTGAAGGCTGACAGAAACCTATTTGGCCAGATGATACTTGTAGCTGAGAACAGAAAGCTACAAATGAGTGATGTCTTGACTCATCCCCTGGGTCCATTGCCATGGGCACTTGCCAATGGTGATGGGTCTATCCGCAAGACCAACAAGGCTGCCCTCGCAAGGGAGTTGGAGAGGAATGCTCGTCCTGCAGAAGTGATCCCCGAGCCCTCTGCAACCATCATTGATGGGATGAGCCTGGTTCAGAAACTGAAGGGAAACAATGCAACATTTGGCCAGCTAGCAGGCACAGCAATGAGTCGCGCTATCCATGAGGGTGCTAAGAGCAAGCGCATTGATATTGTCTTTGACGTCTACAAGGAGACATCCATCAAAGATACAGAAAGAGTCAACAGATATGAAGGCACAGGGATCCATTTCAAGAACATTCAACATGGGCACAACATCCAGCAGTGGAAAAAGCTTCTAAGTAGTTCCTCCAACAAGGCAAGTCTCATAAAGTTTCTGGTAGAAGAATGGAAGGCGAAACACCACAGGGAGAAGCTTGAGGAGAAGGAGCTGTATGTCACATGTGAGCAGCTCTGCTTTAAGATCACCAAAGAACAGTGGGAAGAGGCTGCTGACCTTAAGTCAAATCAAGAAGAAGCAGACACACGCCTCCTTCTCCATGCTCTTCATGCAGCAGAATCTGGTTACAAGTCGGTCATCATCACTTCGGAGGATACTGATGTCATGGTCCTGTGTCTGGGCATGTGCCACAAAATCCCATCCCACCTGTTCCAGAAATGCGGTACACAAAACCGGACAAGATTCCTGGATATCACCACTCTGAGCCGAACATTGGGAGGCAGCGTATGTGATTCATTGATTGGTATGCATGCATTTACAGGCTGTGACACCGTCAGTGCATTCGCTGGCCGTGGGAAGATGACGACACTCAAGCAGTTGAAGATGAACAAGACATACCAGGATGCCTTTCAGGAAGTTGGTCGTTCATGGGAAGTGTCTACCGAACTTTTTGAGAAGTTACAGGAAATCACCTGCCACATGTACCTGCCAACTACCCAAACAACTGAGGTAAACAGGCTCCGTTATCAGCTGTTCTGTGCCAGACGTGGAGTGGTAGAGTCAAGTCAACTCCCTCCTTGCCAGGACTGCCTTTTCATGCATGCACTGCGTGCAAACTACCAGGCTGCGATCTGGAGGAGAAGTCTGCAGAGCCAGCCATGGGTTGCAAACCCAACAGACTGCGGTTGGATGATAGATAACGACGGAAAGCTTGTTGTCAAGTGGATGCAAGGGGCACCAGCACCAGAAGCTATTATACAGCTACTGTCCTGCAAGTGTGTGCGGTCATGTGAACTTCCTCAGTGTACTTGCCTCAGCAATGGCCTGAAGTGCACAGACATGTGCAGATTACAGACATGCCAGAACAAGGGTACTGAAGACGAGCCAGTAGAACAACAGTCAGATTCAGAGTCCGATGTTGAAGATATTATGGAGTAACATATATATATATATAGATATATATATATATATATATATATATATATATATATATATATATATATATATATATATATATATATGCACATGACATGTTCAGTGTGTATTTACATAACTTGGATTAAATTTTGTTACAAATACTACATCTAGTCACTCCGGGTGGTACCGATATCGTCATATTTGGTTCTTGGCTCATGCTAAAATTCCTGTGGAACACCTAAAGGGTTAACAGTTTTTAAAAATGAGTTTTGAACAGCTTGAGGGGTGTAGTTTGCAAAATGGGGTAATTTATGGGTGGTTTCTGTTATGTAAGCCCCTTAAAGTGACTTCAGAAGTGACTTGGTCCTTTGAAAAGTGGGTTTTGCTGTAAATGTGAAAAATTGCGCATAAAACTATAAGCCCTATTACGTCGTAAAACAATAAGGTTTCATTTTCAAAATGATGCCAATATGAAGTAAACATGTGGGGAGTGTAAATTAATAACTATTATGGGGGGTATCAGTATTTTTGTAAAAAGCAGAGAATTTCAAAGTTAAAAAATTGCCGATTTTTCCAAAATTTCCGAATATTTAGCATTTTTTTATATAGAAAGGTAAAATATATTGACTCCCATTTAGCACTGACGTGAAGTACAATATGTCACGAGAAAACAATCTCAGAATGGCTTGGATAGGTGAAAGCGTTCCAAAGTTATTAGCCCATGAAGTGGCACAGGTCAGATTGGCTTAGGCACTTGGGTACAAATAGGCCTAGGGCTGAAGGGGTTAATAAGCTACGTATATGTAAGGGCTATCATATCAAAAAATAAACTACAGACATGCATCTACCTAAAAATACCAAAGAGAATTAGTCACTCCGCTTGGTACCGATATCGTCAAATTTGGTTCTTGGCTCATGGACTACTTGTAGAAAACAAGAATAGCCACCAATAATTCGTAGGACAAATGGCTAGCACATTTTACATTAAAGAAACACTAAACATAAAAAAAAATGTGCAAAAACTGAACTATCTCAGCACTTCATCTGTTAAATGCAACCTGTCACCAGGTTTTTCCCATGTAATCTAAATCCACTACCTTTAAATATTCGCACTCTAGCATCCGGTTTATAAGAGCCCAGCTCCCCTAGATTTCTAAGGAAATCCCTTTTATAGTCCTCTGTGGGCGTCACTGGCCTGTGCTTGGCACCTCCTCTGTACCTGCTATCTCCGTCCTCCTGCCTTCATTGACGGGTCTCACCTCTGTTCCACCTGCACAGCTCCTGATCTCAATCTTCTTTAGGATACGTGTTCCTTCAATAAATCTAACCGTTTTTATTTTACTTGTAGTGAGTTGTTGTTTTTTCCGTTGATGTCCCAAATCCCTTAACCGTGCCCCTGCCGGCTCTCTGTAACACTTCAGTTTCATTAAACAGTGTTGGGGGTTTAAGGACTGGATCATTTTTGGGGGGCTCGAGACCTTATTCATCCCTTGGACACAGTTAAATGCCCTTTATGCTGAATGTGTCTGAACTAAACATAGTCACCAGCTGGTATTCACTTTTTCTTGTTTTTGCTATCTGGACTTGAAAATGAATTGCATTTTTTGCTGCTGGCAGCTTTCCGAATTTGTGGAGCTTTAACATCCAGTGAGGCTGCTATAAAGTTTCTTTCCAATTTCTTTGTGACTGTTCCTTCCCCACTCATTTCTTGATTTTTGACTTGAGTAGATTGTGACCAGATGCAAGTAATATAGTTGTTGAGAGTTTAAGTGTAGATTATAAGCAGTATATAGACCCATTTGTATTTCACTTTTATTAGGTCTCATTTTTGTTGTCTTGTATGAAGGCAAAATACTTGGCAGAACATAAAAACCAACACTGCTCTCTGTATATAAAGACATTTGTAGTTGGAAGCCACAAGCTTAGCGTTTATACAACCTTGGCAGCCGTTAGAGGCCTTCTGGATTTTCTATTGCTTTTTTTTTTTTCCTTCAGTCCTAATTTATTTTTAATTGGTATGAGACTTTTTTTATGTAGGGTGTAGTTCACATTAGGCCACTTTAAGTTTTGCAGGCAAAATAATTATCCTGGTCTAATTTGTATAATCGCTAAGCAGGACTGCAGCTTTACTGGGATGGAAACCTGGCATCATGGTGAAGTATGACTATGATTTTAATGTTATGTCTTTCTTTCGTAACGGATGTGACTGCACTACGCCAGATCAGTCATATGATGGATTTCAGACACAAAAATGGAATATCACTACACCAACACCCCAAATAGGGAACAGAAGAAAAACACACTAATATATTAAAATTCTAAAAATTATTTGGTAAATACTTTGAAAAATGTACTAATTCATAAATTATGGTAAACATATAAGCATTCTTTTTAATTTCTGCAAAAAAATATAATAGTCATGAGCGAGCATGCTCGAGTGCTAGCAGAGTGTCTTTGGCGTGCTCGAATACTATATTCTATTCGCTGTTGTTGGACAGCCGCAACACATGCAGGGATTGCCTTACAAATAGTAGTATCAGAGCAATCTGAAGATGCTCTGTGTTACAGAACCCCCCAGCATCCAGAATGTTATGCAGTTATTTGTATATATAATAGGTTCCATGTGAGATATATGTCCCTAATGCATCAGCCCACAGGCTGCGCCCCTGGGCAGAGGAGACAAGATATCCCCCTTCTGACCTCCCCCACCTTTGTAATTCCCACAGTAAATATCAGCAGGCTCTGACCCCCTGCGGCTATTGTAATGTATGTCTGGCCTGCCGCTTTTGAATGGACGTGCCCTCTGTATCTGTTGTTATATATATCCTGTGGTCTGTGAATAAAGGGTTGTGAGACTGGAAATACGTGGAGAAGCAGTCAGCTTTTATATGCTCTCATGTAATCAAGGAATTCCAGCCAGCGTCCTTCATTCAGACTCCAGCCAATGCAAAGTGGACCTCCTGAAACACGGGGTGGTACTGAAAGAGGTACCCCAGCTTGGTAGACCCCCTTACACTCTGTTAGCGCTCAAGCATGCTCGGATAATACATTATCCGATCACGCTCACTCATCACTAATCATACATACTCATATAAGTGCTTAGTGGTGTCTACATTAAATTCCTCCGTATCTAGGCATAGAGCATATTTCAGATGCATATGATAATTCCCATTGACTTCTAATAGGCTCCATTAAGGTTTTATTGTGTATGGCAAGGATTATTTTGTATGAACATTGCCTATATAACCTGGTCTCCCTTCTTTTTAGCCTGCATAGATATAGCCATTCCTTCATGTGTAATAATGTAACTTTTCTTAGTGTTCCTTATTAAGGCCTCTTTCACACATCCTGATATTTCCGGTACTGGAAAAACCAGTATCTGTGCTATCTGTGTGGTAACATCCGTGTGCCATCCGGGTGTACCATCAGTGTGACACGTACTGGTGTCTGGGAAAAGCAGTACAGTTAGCGCTGTTCCCAGGCTCTTGCTGCTGAATCCAACTCTCATCATTGTTTGGTCTCCCTGCGATCAGCGAGACCAGGTGATGCTGATGACAGTTGTAGTCAGCACCCGCCATCTGTGTGTCACGCATATTAAATAATTAAAAAAAAAATGCCATGGGTCCGCCTTAGTCTTCTTAACCAGCTGAGTGAAAGTAGACCGCTGGTGGCTGTTATTATTCTGGGAAGGGGCCGATAGCCATAAAGGTTCCCAGCCTATTAACACCTCACAGCTGTCTACATACCCTTTACTGGTTAGTGAAAAGGGGACCCAAAAAAGGGATGTGGGGTCCCCCCTATTTGACTAACCAGCAAAGGCTAAGCAGACAGCTGCAGTCTGATATTAATAGGCTGGGAAGGGGCCATGAATATTGGCCCACTCTCAGACTAAGAACACAGCTCTCAGCCGTCCCCGAAATATCACATCCATTAGATCTGCCAACTCTGGCGTTTGGCCTCGGCTCTTCCCACTTGCCCTGGTGCATTGGCATATGAGGTAATACTTTTGGGGTTGATGTCAGCTGTTTTATGTCCGCTGATATCAACCCCATCAGTTAGTAATGGAGAGTTAGTCAAAATTAATAGACACACAGGCAGAAAAGTCCTTTAATTGAAATAAATACTCCCTGACCCTCTTTTACCCATTTATTAACTGAAAGATAAAGCAAAGTAATTTTCACCTGTCTGCCGTTAATCCATAATGATGTCCCATGACGATCCCCAACTCTGCTACATCCAGTTGGTGTGGTGACCGGTGACATCGGTAATGTGGCAGATCACTACGCCAACCGTAACTTACTAAGCTTAGCGTGAAAATGCAGCTGCAGTGACAAGCAGTGACTTAATTAAGGTTACACAGGTCACAGGCAGAGATTCCCACAGTAAGTTCTGTGCGAGTCGGCCTATGAACTGCGGTAACCTTGCTAACGTCACTAAGCTGCGCCACGGTGGCTCAGTGGTTAATACTGCAGCCTTGCAGTGCTGGGGTCCTGGGTTCAAATCCCACCAGGGACAACATCTCCAAGGAGTTTGTGTGTATCATATATCAATGAGTCAAATGAATAAAAATAAATAATTGTAACTTAAGAAATTTCTAACACTGCGAGCGATGACGTCAGTAAGGTTAAAGGAGCTCACAGGCCGGCTCTCAGAGAGCTTACCATGGGAACCGCTGCCTGTGACCTGCTGTGACCCCTTAGGTCACCGCAGGCACGTTCTCGCGCTAAGCCCGGTGTGTTCCGGCTGGCATGGTGAGCCCTCACATTAGCAATGTCACTGTTCACCACACCATCCGGATGTAGCAGAGTTGAGGAACGCCATGGGACCTCATCATTATGGATTAACATTTCATAGATGAGGATTACTTTGCCTTTTTATTTTTAGGTTAATAAATAGATAAAAGATGGTCAAGGAGTGTTTATTTCAATTAAAGGCCTTTTCTCAGTGTGTCTTTATTAATTTTGACTACGGGTTTAGTAATATGGGGGTGTCTGATAGACACTTCTTCATTAATAACCACTGGGCTTGATGTCAGCCGACGTTACACAGCTGACATCAACCTCAAAACTATTACCCCACTTTCCAACGCACCAGGGCAAATGGTAAGAGCTGAGGCTAAGCGTCAGAATAGTCACATCTAATGGATGTGCCATTTCTGGGGCGGTGGAGGGCTGGAGTTCTTAGTCTGGGAGTGGGCCAATATCCATGGCCTCTTCCCAGCCTATTAATATCAGCCCCAAGCTGTCAGCTGTCCCCATGGCGCTTTTTTTATGCTTTTAGTACGCGCAACACACAGATGAGTGCTGACTCCTGCTGTCGCCTAGTCGAGCTGATCGCAGGGAGAACAGGTGACAATGATGAGAGCTGGGAACAGCGCTAACTACTGCTTTTCCCCAGACGCTGGTACATCTCACATGGATGTCATCCATGTGCACGTGTGCTGGGCGGCAAAAAACGGTCCATGGAAACACACGTACATGTGCAGACCCATAGATTTGAATGGGCATACGTGTGTAAGTGTCTCAAGTATGTGTGAATAATATTTAGAATTGAGAGTCCTCAGTGGTTGATAGCTTTTAATGGCTAACTGAAAAGATGGTAACAAATTGCAAGCTTAAGACTACTCAGGCCTCTTCATCGGGTATAGACTAATACAATATCTGAAGAATCACATATTTATACACAACACAGCACAGAACTGTCATTATGGGAGAGTGATAAACAGTTGTGTCCATAAATATTGGAACAGTTCGCAGATAAGGAGTGAATGTTTTATTGTCCTCTGATTGGGGTCTCGTTCTTTATGATGCCCCATAAGGTCTGAAGTGCAGATTCCTTAATTGATGTAAAAACACATAAAATCCATGTGACACATTCATTCCTGCACTTAAGGTACCGTCACATTAAGCGACGCTGCAGCGATATCGACAACGATGCCGATCGCTGCAGCGTCGCTGTGTGGTCGCTGCCGAAGTCCCCGGGTAACCAGGGTAAACATCGGGTTACTAAGCGCAGGGCCGCGCTTAGTAACCCGATGTTTACCCTGGTTACCAGCGTAAACGTAAAAAACCCCAAACACTACATACTTACATTGCCGTGTCTGTCGCGTCCCTCGCCTTCAGCTTCCCTGCACTGTGTAAGCGCCGGCCCTAAAGCACAGCGGTGACGTCACAGCTGTGCTTTGCTTTACGGCCGGCACTGACACAGTTAGTGCAGGAAGCTCTGAGCAGCAGCGCGGACGCCGGGGGACGTGACAGACATCAGAGGGTGAGTATGTAGTGTTTTTTTTTTACTTTTACAATGGTAACCAGGGTAAATATCGGGTTACTAAGCGTGGCCCTGCGCTTAGTAACCCGATATTTACCCTTGTTACCATTGTAAAACATTGCAGGCATCGTTGCTTTTGCTGTCAAACACGACGATACACGCCGATCTGACGACCAAATAAAGTTCTGGACTTTCAGCAACGACCAGCGATATCACAGCGGGATCCAGATCGCTGCTGCGTGTCAAACACAACGATATCGCTATCCAGGACGCTGCAACGTCACGGATCGCTATCGTTATCGTTGCAAAGTCGCTTAGTGTGAAGGTACCTTAAGTGTGTCAAAGATCGTCATAAGTTTATACTCCCAGATTCTTCTGTCTCTCTGAGATCTGAAGTTACCTTTCAATACAAGTAATTTCAGGTCCATGGTGCTATGATCAGGCATACAAAAATGTTTGGCCACATGTAGCTCCATTCTTTTTTCTCTTATTGTGTGGCAGTGAGAATTTATCTTTGTTCTCAATGATCTACTGTGCCTAAAGGCCCCGTCACACTTAGCGACGCTAAAGCGATCCCGACAATGATACGACCTGTCAGGGATCGTTGCTGCGTCGCTATGTGGTCGCTGGTGAGATGTCAAACAGTGAGATCTTCCCAACGACGCAGCAGCGATGCGGCGACCTGTAGCGACCTGTACAACGATGTCGTTGGTCGTTGTGACCCTGTCACATGGCAGCGATTATGACGATTCAGACCTCGATGATGGATGTCCTGTGTAACGTTGTAGTCAACGAGGTCGTTGGTAAGGTGTCAAACACAGCGATGTGTGCTACCCAGCGGGACCTCAACGATCAAAAAAAGGTCCAGGCCATTCCGACACGACCAGCGATCTCACAGCAGGGGCCGGGTCGCTGCTCCGTGTCAAACATAGCGAGATCGCTACTGAGGTCGCTGTTGCGTCACAAAACTTGTGACTCAGCAGCGATCTTGCTAGCGACCTCGCTTAGTGTGACGGGGGCTTAACAAGGTACAAAGATGTATATCTTTCCTCTCTCAAGTGTGTGTGAAAACTGATGCCACATACTGGAGACACTGACATGTAAAGGGGGCATAAGGTGAATTCAAAGCAGAGGATCTCTACAACCCCTTTAATGTGTCACAGACAAAATTTAATCTCTCACATAATGTTTTTCTTTTGTGCTATAATACCATCCCTTTTGACCTATTAACCAACATTGCAGTGCATTTCTGTCTTAAAACAAAAAAAAAAGTCTGGAAATGTCTTCTCCACACATTACACTTGTTCAAGATGTTACTATTGACATGAGATTGTAACAGAATTTAGTGGGACTTTTTGTTAATTTTATTTCTGCACCGATAGCCACTCCATGTAACAGGCATCAAATAGGTCGGCTTGCTTTGCTTCACTGAATATAGAAATAACTTAATAGTGGAATCTGGATCAATGTTCCTTCAGATAACTGGTATTTCATATCCTTGCTAGGTGGCTCTGTAATAGAAGCACTCCCATCAAAATTTGTATCCTCTTAATATATGGAAATCATCCATATTATATACTGTAGCACTGTGGATTTACAATTGCTCATTTTGCCTTTCTACACAGCTAATTCTTCTCTTTTCCATTCGGTTTATGACATCACGTTATTAAAAACTGACGAGCTTAATCCTTCTAAGCTCAACGTAGAAATAGGAGGTCAATTTTCCCTCTATGAATCATGAGTCACTGCAAAAGTCCTGGCAGGGAAAATGAAAGAGCAGCTGGGTCAGAAGTTGAAGAGGGGAATGAAAACTGCAGGGAAAAAAGACTTCCTGTAAACAGAAGAATTAGCTTGGTAGAAGAGCAAAATGAGCAATTGGAAGTACACAGTTCTGTATCATGATTGCAATATATTAAGAGGATAAAAAATTTGATGGGAGTGCTTTTTTGTAACTAAGGTTTTTCAAGATAGGTTATGAACTCTTTAATGAGGTTTTCATTCATTTGGATGTGTTTTATTATACTGTTTTTTTTCCCCTTTCGTTCTACGCCTACATTCTGTATTGGTAAATAGATATAGAAAGTTTATCGAAAGGAATTATCCATGACCATAAAATTGTATTGTAAATGACTAAAAGGGTTTCATTGAGTAGAGTTCAAATAATAAAAGTAGTGGACCTACACGTTTCGGCCTTAGTCCTGGTGCCATAGCTTTTTAATTGTTAGCAATAAAACCTTATATTTACTTTAATGGAGAGTTTTTCACTGGACTTTCTTCATCCATTTACCTGTGTATCTGGAGCTACCCGTCTTGGCGAAGCCTCCTGCCTTCCCCATTTTTTCACTTATGTTCTGCATTGTTATATATACAGTTGAAACCAGAAGTTTACATACACTATATAAAAAGACACACATGCATGTTTTTCTCAATATCTGACATAAAATCAGAACAAACCTTTCCCATTTTAGGTCAATTAGGATTACCATAATTAAATATTTGCCAACTGCCAGAATAATGAGAGCTAATGTTTTAAGGCGTTTTTATTACTTGCTACAAAGTCAAAAGTTTAGATACACTAAGACTACTATGCCTTTAAACCATTCTGGACTGCCCTGTATGATGATGTCATGTATTTGGAAGCTTCTGTTTTTTTGGCAAAATCTGAGTTAGAGACACACCTGTAGATGTATTTTAATGCACACCTGAAACACTGCTTCTTTGTGTAGCATCATGGGAAAGTCTCAAGAAATCAGACAAGACAACAGGAAGAGAAATCTGTCTCCTCCTTGGGTACAATTTTAAGATACCTGAATGTGCCTCGTTCATCTGTATAAACAATTGTAAGCAAACACAAACAAGATGGGAATGTCCAGCCATCATACCGCTCAGGGAGGAGACGAGTTCTGTGTCCCAGAGATGAACGTGCTTTGGTCCGACTTTTACATATCAACCCAAGGACAAAAGCAAAATACCTTGTGAAGATGATGGCGGAAGCTGGTAAGATTTTGTCAATATCTACAGTGAAACAAGTACTGCATCAACATGGGCTGAAAGGCCACACTGCCAAGAAGAAGTAATTACTCAAAAAAAAATCTAAAAAAAGCGAGATTAATGTTAGCAAATGCACCCAGGAACAAAGACCTTAATTTTTGGAGACATGTCCTGTGGTCTGACTAAACTAAAAATTTAACTTTTTGGGTATAATGACCATCGTTACGTTTGGAGGGAAAAGGGGGAAGCTTAGAAACCTAAGAACACTATCCCAACTGTGAAACACGGAGGTGGCAGCATCATGTTGTAGGGTTGTTTTGCTGTAGGAGAGACTGGGGCACGTCACAAAATAGATGGCATCATGAGAAAAGATATCAGCCAGGAAGTTAAAGCTTGGACGGAAATGGGTCTTCCAATGGGACAATGACCAGAAAGATACTGCCAAAATGGTAACAAAGTGGCTGAAGGGTAACAAAGTGGCTGAAAGATAACAAAGTCAATGTTTTGGAGTGGCCATCACAAAGCCCTGATCTCAATCCTATTGAAAATTTATAAGCAAAGCTGGAAAGTCAGGTCAAGGCGACCTACAAACCTGGATCAGTTACACCAGTTTTGTTAGGAGGAATGGGCCCAAATTCCGACCAACTAGTGTGAGAAACTTGTGGAAGGATCCCAAAGGTTTGTCCCAAGTCATTCAGGTTAAGGGCAATGGTACCAAATACTAATTAAATTTATATAAATTTTTGACTTTGCAGTAAGTAATAAAAATGCCTTAACCTCTTAACATTCAATGACCGAGTCCGTCATTGGACGCCTCCCAACGTTTGGTGCAGCTCCGGAGATGAGCCCGCACCTTTTCCGGCGCTTGACAGCTGACATGTGCCTGGAACAGCCGTGGGTGGGTTCGTGAATCACCCGCTGCTGTTGACATGTTAAATGCTGCTGTCAAACTTTGACAGCGGCATTTAACATGCACAAGCAGGAAGCGCGTCATTACCTCCTCCCATTGGTGCCTGTGTCACATGACCGCCGGTCGCCAATGGGTTGGCATGACAACCTGGAGTCAGCAGGAGATCCCTGTGGTTGTCATAGCCAGACAGCTATGAGCGCCACCCAGTGGTCAGCGCTCATAGCAACTGAGGTATTCTGCTACATGCAGGCGATCTGATCATCGCCTGCATGTAGCAGAGCCGATCGGGTTATGGCAGCTTCTAGTGTCCCATGGAGACTATTGAAGCTTGCCAAAAGTGAAAAAACATTTTTAAAAATATTTTTAAAAATAAAGTTCAAGATTAAACAGAAGATTAAGGCCTGGGCTAAGTTACATTTGTCAATAGTTGGGAGAGTGAACCTGTTGAAAATGGTGATTATGCCTCAGCTTTTATATGTTCTTCATAACTCCCCAATTTGGCTTCCCCAAAATAGGTTCTTTAAAATTAATGCACTGTTTAGGGAACTTATATGGTTGAAAAAGGGTGCGAGAATTAAGTTAGAGCACTTACAAAGGAGGAAGGAGGGTTGGCATTGCCTAACCCTTGGCTATATTTTTTATCTTCCCAGTGTCAACATCTGGCAAGTAGAGTGGAGGACACATCTGTGGAAATAGGGGGAGGTCGAGGGATTCTTCAGTTTCTCGGGGGTCGGGGTCCCCTATTGTCTAAGTTAGAGGCAAATAAATTTAAACCGTGGGTGTCTAAATTTCCGACGGTAATGCTTATGGTCAAAGTGTGGGGTAAAATTAAAAGTTTAAGGGGAATTACTGGGTTCACAAGGTATACCCCTATATGGGATAATCCATATCTGCCGCAATTGAGGACACTGAAGGGGTTTGCGCAATGGCGACGAGTGGGTATCTGGTGGCTCTCACAGCTGATAGATGGGGGTATCTTTAAATCATTTGAGGACTTACGAAGGGAGTTCTCACTTCAGCATTCTATGTTTTATCAGTATTTACAAGTAAGACACGCTTATATAATGCAGACTCATATACACCCTATTATTATACATCATGATACTGTTATTAATAGGCTCGGTTTACAGGCATCTACAAGGGGACTAATTTCATTCGTGTACGGGGAGCTCCTCTCGAGGGCGCTATTAGGTCACCCGATGACTGCATTGGCGAAATGGGAACATCAAGTGGGGGGGATTTCGGTAGATCAATGGGAGTCAATAATGCAAATGATCCCTAAGTTGTCTCTCAGTGAGCCTAACCATCTGTCTCAACTATATATCCTTTATAGGGTTTATAGGACTCCTAAGTGGCTGTTTGATTTAGGTCTAAGGCCAAATTCAAAATGTCCCAAGTGTACGCTCGATAATGCAGATATCCTACATATGTTCTGGACGTGTCCCTGTATACAAATATTCTGGATTATGGTTCTCAACTTAATATATATGGCCACAGAGCAGGATATTCCCAGAGATCCTATTGTCTGTGTGCTTGGATATGTTGAGGAGGCGGGAGGAGATGATCATTCACAAATAGCTGTTGCCAGAATGCTTTTTACTGCTAGAAAATTAATAGCATATCACTGGATCTCAGATAAAGTTCCCACGAGGAAGGAGTATGTAAATAAGCTAAACCTCATACTATGCAGAGAGAAGGCCATTTATCTTAAACGGGGTAGACCGGCAGTGTTTGAGAAAATTTGGGCAGGATGGTTGAATGTTCCAGGCTTACCGTCTGTAAGTTTATTCTCGTGATACCATGTTTATATCACCCTGAAAGTGATTTAGTTGTACTCCATGACTGGTGCCTTGGGATATGTGCCTTATCTATGTCTGTATTTTTCTTGTGATATATTTTATCATTGGACCAGGGTTGGGGGGGGGGTTGGGGGGGGAGTTGTTGGGAATGGGAAAAGACTGTGGGGTATTTTGGAAAAAATTCTGTTATGTTCTGAAAACTTTAATAAAAAATATCTGATTTAAAAAAAAAATAAAGTTCAAATCACCCTCACTTCGCCCCATTCAAAATAAAACAATAACAAAAGAAAAAAATACACATTTGGTATCGCAGCTTTCAGAATCGCCCAATCTATCAATATAAAAAGAAATTAATCAAATCTGTAAACGGCGTAGCGAAAAAATTGAAACGTCAGAATTACATTTTTTTGGTCGTTGCAACATTGCAATAAAATGCAGTAACAGTCGATCAAAAGATCGTATACACACCAAAATGGAATCAATAAAATCAGATCGGCGCTCAAAAAATAAGCCCTCACCTGGCCCCAGATCCCGAAAAATGGAGACGCTACAGGTCTCGGAAAATGGCAACTTTTTATTTTTTTTTTTATAATACAAAGCCTGGTAGTTTTTGCACCACTTAAATAAACAGGAACGTAGACATGTTGTCTGTGAACTCCTAATGACCTGGAGAATCATAATGGCAGGTCAGTTTTAGCATTTGGTGAACTTGGTAAAAAAAAATAAAAAAAAATCCAAAAAACAATTGTGGAATTGCACTTTTTTTGCAATTTCACCGCATTTGGATTTTTTCCCCTTTTTCCAGTACATGATATGGTAAAATCAATGGTGCCATTCAAAAGTACAACTTGTCCCGCAAAAAACAATCCCTCACATGGCCATATTGATGGAAAAATAATAAAGTTATGGCCGATGGAAGAAGGGGAGTGAAAAATGGAAACTCGCAAACGAAAATACCCCTGGTCCTTAAGGGGTTAAAACATTCTCTTTCTGGCATTTGGCAAATATTAATAATTACGGTTATCTTACTTGGCTGAAAGCAGGAAATGTTTATTTTGATTTCATGTCCGATATTGAGAAAAACCTGCCCATGTGTCTCTTTATACAGCGTATGTGAACGTCTGGTTTCACCTGTCTGTATTGTAAACCGGTTGGCACCGTTATATGGCATTCTTGAATTGTGTGCGCTAGTATTAATAATACTAATTACTTTACCAAGCCATATTTATTACATGTCATTTCCTTCTCCATAATTGCTCCTAGGTATTTTTGTACAAGGGCCCCAGACATTGTTAGTGGTATAAAGCTTTGGAAGACAATGACATTAGAGAGCTTCTTGATAAGAATGCCTACTAACAAGCCAGAATATTGAATCTCCTGAAGAAAAATAAAAAAAAATAATGGTGTTTTTTCTAGAGCCTCCCTAAACAGTTCAAGGAACCATTGTGCAAATATTTTAGTGGAAACATCTGAACAATACTAAATGAGGAAAGTTGCCAAAGAAAAGAGGCCAAATCACTCCCCCTGCATTCAGATTGCCAACTTTTCTAATTGTGTTTTCCAAACAAGTAGGCACATGATTTCTCCTGGCCTCAACCTGTGATCCCTTTTTGTAAATTGGCATCGGTCAGGAAGTCATGCAAGGACACAGGAGAACAATCTGTTCCTCTCTGGCCAGCCATTGTGACGTTTCATTCTTATTCCTTCTTGTATTTTAAGACAAAAAATAGCATGTTCTCATTTCTTCACAATGTACAGGACCCACAATGGAGTGTGATGTTTTTATGTCATATAAATAAGCTCTGATAAAGAAGAACCAAAATCATTATGTCTAAGATCACGCTGAATGTCTACAATATTGTTAAGATATGATTCTAATTATTGAGCTTGCCACTTGCTTTAATCATGTTTGAGAAGATACATTCAGACGATATCATTTTTGTTTTAATATTTTTAAATCCCGATGAGAATAAAACTGAGACAATAAAGTGTGAAAGGTTGAGAAGTTTAGCACAGACTATATCATATATACTCATTCTTCAGCAAGCTATGTACATTGAAGTTGTGGAAGCCACATTTTTGAAAATGTGTAATTAATCCTAGGCACAAAATGATAATTTTAAGCCAAAAACTTGTGCATTTACGTAAAAAGATGATTCCCCCAAGTTCTATACATTAGCGTAAAATAAGTAATTGCCAAAACTATTAACATTTTAATTTGTTTTACTTTTAAAAACTATGTCCTGACACTCAACAAACATTCCGATTTTCATCATTGTTTGGTCAGTCTCAGTTTCTGCCATCAGTGATGTTCTTGTATGAAAAAAAAAAATTACAAAGTTCTCAAGCTTCAAGTCTACATTTTTTTTCCATTTGCTGATCAATCTGACGCAAAAAAAAAAGGAAATGTGAACAGCTGCATAGATGGATACGTGTTCTATCTGAGAAAAAACATGGGATGAACATGTAGGTTATGTCTGCTTATTCTGGGATGATGAGTCACAAACATCCCTGTTGGTTATGGATGGCCTTTCCTGTTCATGGGCGCATACAGAGAATACCAGTCACTCCCTTTAAAACCAGTAATTTCTAAGTTTAAACTAAATGTTCTCGATAACTGCAAAAAATGCAAATGTATATGTTTTTGGTCATTGAGCTTTTTCTCTGTTTTTTGTTGTTTGTTTTAGGTTCTGACAGCGGTTTTATCACTGTTTCTTTTTGACATGATTGTGAATGTTCCTTTGGCTCTATGGTAAGGAAACTATATTTGCTCTACATTTTACAGTAGTTTCAAGAAAAAGAATATCAGATTTCAGTTTGGACAAAGGGGAGGAACCTCCAGACTTTGTAGACGATCTGTCGGAGAGTTTCACTCTGGAAAAGCTTGTCACTTCTTCCTGTGGATTTCACTCTTTGTAAAGCTTTAGTGTAAAATCTAGATGTTGTGCCAAATCCATGGCAAACGAATTTTCAACCATATGGAAACAACCTAATAACTACCGTATATTCACACCTTGAGAAATTGTGGTAAAACTGCAGTAAATTGTAGCAAATCCGCAGTTTATTTTAGTTAAGAAAACTGGCATGCGCCACATCAGAAGACTTACTCCAGTCCATGGTTTCTGGTTTAGGGAACGCCACAGGTCGTCATGAATTAGACAAGTTGTAGCTTCACACCACTATTCCATTCATTTTGTCAAAAATGGGAGAATCTAGTGTGAAAACATCCAAAGTCGTATCATCTTTGGATACCTCATAGTTGAACAAAATTGTTGCTTCTTTTCAAACAAATGTACACCAGAATTCTGGGGAAATTGCTTTGATTAGTATTCTTGTTTTGTTTTTTTTGTTTGTTTGTTTTTTTTAACCACGGTTTCACAACGTGTGAACCCAGTCTTGGGCCTTTGGCATACATGGAGAATTGTATGTGAATTTTCTGCTGTGCTTCTGTAGCATACAGTATCTGGATTTCAATGCAATTTGCAGATGGGTTAGGACTGCAGGACAGTTTATGCACAGGAAACGTCCACCATGTTTTGGGGAGATTTGTGAAATCTCATCATCTTACTGAATTATGCGGATGATTGTTGGGTGCCCATATATACCCGGTGTTGATTTACTCTTACAATGGCGGCCTATGCCTTTGGTTCCTGAATGTAGGCAGTGGACACAGAGCAATTATTTCCACCACTGATGAGCTTTAGCTCTCCAGCGCCATGAGCTGCATGTACGTATCCTCCACCAAAACATGACATCCAGAGTGCTACATGCATCTGCAGATCTGAACAAGCCGCCTGCTCTCCGAGGTCTGCATTGCTGAGCAGAGGACCCATAGATTTGGGTGCTGTTGGCCCATTAGCAGAGCTGCATAGTTATCACAGACTCTCTCCTTGCAGAATTCTGATGGTTGCTGTTTTGCCTTACAAGTGTTGCTTGTAGATGGGTCCCTTTTGTGCAATCCTTGTAACGTCTGTGATGGAAAGCAGACCACTTGTCAGCCATACTTGGCAGTGGGCACAGTTCCTTAATTTTAAAGAGTTGTTTGAAAGTGTCATGCGGTTAAGTACAACCTGATACTGGCACACGCCAAGATACCGCTTTGTTTTTCCCTCATGGCTTCATAAAGATTTCTTTACTTGTTGATGACGTGTTCCTGATGTAGTTTTTCCCCCCTACCCCTGTGTGACATAGTTGTAAAAAAAAAAAAAAATCATCTCTCGCATCGTACTCAGTATGAAAACGCCTCTGAGATTAAACTAAAAATCACTAAAACCAAAGGAATTAAGATGAAGAAAAGTATCAGATTCCATATATATTAGTAACATGTTTAGGAATGAGAACCGCAGTGATGAAGAACAGAGCATACAACCTCGGTAATAAAATGTTCTCTTTCTAGTAACCACATAACAACCACAAACTAATGTAGTCAGTAATTTTACTTTCAACTTTCACACAGCCTGTAGAAAAACATGCTGTCTTGCCTAATGCCCTGATCACGTTAATACTGCGATTGGTGCATGTAACAGTCTAATATGTCCAGGAATTACTTGATTTTCATGCTCTATAACTTGCCATCTGCTCTACTTTTCAGTGTTTTTTTCTCTTCATAAGTATTCTGCCAGCACTGTAGCTGCTGGAACTTCCTTTCTCTCACTTCCCAGCATGCATTCTGTCATTGTCCAACAGCTTGCCTCCCCTGGTGCTGTAGCAGGCAATACACAATGTCATTCCGAGATACATAAATAGGCTTCCTGGGTGGGCCCAGCTCCCCATAGGCCCATGTGTTAATTATTTTGAAAAGGAGAATCAGTTGTGCAAAAGGAACTGAAAGCAAACACCGCACAAAAAGCCTAAATCATTGCAGTTACTGTCGAGGGAGGTCACAATGGTATCACTTTCTGTAAGGGAAGAAGGTACCGTAATTTAAAGGGCTCGACCAAACATATGATTTTCATGACCCATTCATAGGAATTGTAATCGGGATCAGATCGGTGGTGGTCAGACACCCCCATTGATCACTTGTTCATGTCATTGGCGGCCAGATGTAAACTTTGAACCGTGCTGGACAGCACAGCTTCCTTCAATATTTAGCGACTGATGACGAGTTCTGCACATCGGCTCCTATAGAGAAGCAGCTGCACCGCATTACATGGAGCTGTGCAGTGCTGCCGCTGTAGCTTAGAACAGCTGATCGGTGGAGGTGCTGGGTGGCTGATCACCACCGATCTGAGATCTTACAGACAGGACATCAATATCCTATAATCGACCAACACATTTAAAATAACATTTTCAGTTAGAGTTCTCCATAACCAATGAAAGGTGTTTCTTTTTTTTTTTTTTCAAAGGAGTTTATTTCATCTGCACTGTGACTGGCTTTTTGGTCTGTAACATCCTGATCATTTGTTTCATTGCTGGGAGAGGAAAGGTTAAATTTTCCATAGGCGTCACGGGCCAGTGTAGATTAAAGCGGTGGATCAATGTAGAAATGTTCATCTTGTGTTCCGCAGACTCCATTTCTCTGCTGTTTCATGAAGGAATACAATCCTGCTGCTCTGATCTACTCTAATCTACATGACTTGTAACTTGGCCTCTTTCCCAGGCACGGCGCTCAATGAAGGAAGGAAAAAAGTTACAAAGGTCACACATACTATGTAAAGCTCTTGAACTGCAAGTGGGAAATATTTTGCTGAATTGAATTGCAATAAAGTGCACTAAAAAAATGTGTGCAAGTGTGGTATTGAGTCGAACTCAATTGTGCTAATTCAGAACTTAAAGGGGGATGTCCAGGCTTGAGACCAAAGTATCAAGTCAGTGAGACTGCAAACTGCTATATCTTGACTACCTGCGGTGCGCACACAGTCACAAATCCTCCGTAGTTGTGGTGCAGAACGTATGATTGCAATTTACAGTTTTGTGACCTCCTCGCACCGCAGCAGTCTGCAGCCACATAGGTTGACTTCAGACTTTTGACTCGCTCATGGAACATCCCCTTTAAAATTCCCTGATAAGTTCTGGCCTGTTGCAGCCACCACTAGAGCGGGAATAGAAGCTTTCTTCATACGGATGATACAATGTGGCGGCTACAGGCAAACAGATTTGGAGCAGTGAACCAGAAAAAGCTCTGATCTGCTTAGGTTGGACATAATAACAATATGGGAATTAAGAAAAAAAGGTTGAGGTTCGTCATCAGTAGAAACTAAAGCACAAAGCCAGAATTTCAAAACAAGTAGTGATGGCGCTAAAGCCATCCTTAGACTGTGTGCACACGTTCAGGATTTTTCATGTTTTTTTGCGGTTTTTCGCTATAAAAAATGCAATAAAACCGTGAAAAAAAACGCATACATTAAGCATCCTATTATTAGAATGCAATCCGCAATTTTTGTGCCCATGTTGCGTTTTTTTCCGCGGCAGAATCACATTCCGGAAAAAAACGCAGCATGTTCATTCTTTGTGCGGAATCGCGGGGATTCCGCACTCATAGGAATGCATTGATCCGCTTACTTTCTGCATATGGCTATGCCCACCATGCGGGAAGTAAGCAGATCATGTGCGGATGGTACCCAGGGTGGAGGAGAGGAGACTCTCCTCCAGGCCCTGGGAACCATATACCGCAATTGTTAAAAAAAGAAAAAATGAATAAATCGTGATATTCTCACCTTCCGCCGTCCCTCGCAGCGTTCCCGCTCCTCACGATGCTTCTGTTCCCAGTGATGCTTTGCGGTAATGATCTGTGATGACGTAGCGGTATCACGAGACCGCAACGTCATCTGGGGTAATTGCCGCGAGGCATTACTGGGAACAGGAGCATTGCGAGGAGCTGGAACGCTGCGAGGGACGGCGGAAGGTGAGAATATCACGATTTATTATTTTTTTAAAATATTTTTAACATTAGATCTTTTTACTATTGATGCATAGGCAGCATGTACCCCATGGTTCTGAAAAGCTTTTTTTTTTATTCTAAAGTTGTATAGAAAGCTCAGTAATGTTAGTACTTTTTTTTTTTTTTTTTTTTTACCAATTTGACTTTACCTTTCTCAAATGTAAATATTTTTTTAGTTGGAGAACCTGCCACTTGCTCAACAAAATTTAGTGAAATATCTTGTAATACTCCCTGACCTACCCTGATTATTTTTCTGTTGGTGCTGCATCACTCAATTGCAGAGATATTCACAGTGGTTTCTTCTAGAGCGCAGTATGTGAAATCTCTGCTTGAGCGTTTCTTCATAGTCCGCTCTGGGGTTATGCACTTTCACCTCCTCTATCTCCCAGATGCTACCAATCACAGATCATTCTTGTCTGAGACTGATCAGCTGCAAGTGATCGGCCCCTTTTAAAGGGTTAATCCCTTCATGACCATTATGTACCCCCACAGAATAACATCGATGCTTAATAACTGCCCTTTTCCTTAAACTCCATAGAAATTGAACATGTTGTGCTGCCCCTTCTCCACTAATTTTAGCATCTAATGGCAGTTTTAATTTAGCGAAATAGGGTCACGGTTTAATGTTCCAGAGGTTGAAGCAGCACCTATCATCCATAGGGTATCTACGAGATGGCAATACACCTTTAAGTATTGCTAATTACATTCTCACAAGACTAAACCAATGATGGGAAAAAAATAAATATATATAATACATTGTGCATGTAAACATGTAACTATTATTCAAGGCTATGTGAGCGAGTCGTTTGCTGGCAGATTGCTCCCCGTCAGTCAGGGATTATGGATTACGGTTTGGTCCTGTTCTGCAGGCCGATACCAAACACTGGACAAGAACGCTTTTCGTGATTAGTGTTATGTAGAGGGCAGTGAAGCATGAAAAATGAAACCTTCCAAGAGGTTCACATGCTGTGAAGGGCTGCGCGCCCAGACAGAACGCCATCCAAATTACGTTTACAATTATTTCATAGTACGGAGCTTTAATGTTTCTTAAATCAAGTATTTGCTAAATTTAAACCCAAGATTGCTTTCATGTTAGTTTTACATGAATTTTGTGACGCAAGACATGTAAACTAGCCAAGTTCACGCTGGCAATTCGAGAAATTAATGGTAAAAATACAAGCAAATATTTTACAAAATTTAGGATGGGTGATTTTTTTTTTTTATCATAAAACTTGTGCCACCTTATTATGCAGTTAGTGTCAACCAGGTCACAAGTCAGACATTATTTACATGGGTTTCCTGTGTTCCAGTGTGTTAACCAGACACGGGGTGGTATCTTATAATACACATGACCTGACAGCGATGCCCAGACAGAAGAAGGCCAGTGTGCAAGAGCAGTATAGGGACCCTTTCAGTCCAATAACTCATCAGAATGACCCCTGAATTCACCCTTTTATATACTATAGGTTGCACCAATGGTATGTCCACCCCTGGCTTCACTACAGTATTATTGGTGCTTTTGTTGATGTAGGGGACTAACATTTAAAACCCCCTCCAGCAGTACAATAAAAAAACGCTAGTGTTGCTTTAACTGTATGTACCCCAATATGTTACCACTGACTAATACAACTTATTTCAGAAAAAATAATCCATCATACAGAGACACAAAAAATTATGGCTTCTGAAATGTAACAATGAAAAAATGTTGTTGTTTTTTTTTTGTTAATGGAAATCTGTCGACAGGATTTCACATCTCAAACTATTTATATGCTCACGTAGATTTTTAAAGACTAATCTAGCAATATCTTTACATAGCCAGTCTTTTCCTCCATCACTGATAAATCGGCGTTTGTATTGTTAGGCAAATAAAACTGAAAATCAGAAGCCTCTGTCACTCCGGCTCTATTCCCCCATCCTCATGCATAAAGTTTGTTTGTCGAGCTGGAGAAGGTGGTGCAAGGCTTTGAATAGAGCTGCAGTGACGGAGGGTTCAGATCTTCCGTACTTTACTCATTTGGCCACATTTGCATATCAGTTCAAATGCTGATTTGTCAGTAAAAGACAATCAGACTGGCCATGTAAAGATATCCCTAGACTTGTCTTTGGAAGAGCTACATGTGGATATACAAAGTTTGGGATGTGAAATCCTGCTGACCGATTCCCTCCAACATTACATCCTAATAGAAGGACTGACTGTATTTTAAGTAAAGTTGGTTTCATAGCTGCTTCTTAAAGTCGAAAAACCCAATGGGGTTGATATTTTAAGCAAAGGAGTCTGTTAATATGACCTCTAATTTTATGTATAATAAGTGGGTTATCATACTTGCTGGCCATTAGATTGTTTAAACATAACTTAAGCACATAATAAGATAATTAAGACCAAAATTCGATTCAAGACGTCAAACCAATGTTGTTACTTGAATTTGATGAACCTCTGCAAAGAGAATTTAGTTTTTGGTAATTTTGTTTGTTTTCTTTTTGCAGTTTCCTGACATGTGCTCTTGGAGAGGCTCTCCTTGTGTACACAGAGAGGACAGGTGCATGAGAAGATATTCACAAAAATAAATTTTTTACAGAATTGGATTTTCCTTGACATTAATGAGCAAGCTTGACCTTGGATTTTATGCCGTTGTCTGATTTCAGTAACAGTATGACTGTTTCACACCATGTGCTGGTGATCACCTTGGCGCTCTCAAGTGATAGTAGGTTCAGCTGCCTCTATTACATGAAAATGGACTATAGCTGAAAAATTCAGAAGATAAGGTGAATGGCGTTCTACATCCCAGAAGGGGAAACATGAACAACCAAGACATGGCTGCATATTTTCTGTATTAATATAGAATTTCTCTATAAAGAATAATTTCCGCAGATTTCATTCTCTTAAATGTAAATGTCCAAAAATATATGTTAAAATATGTCCATAGTTTACTAAATATTTGTTTAATTGATCAAAACTGATGCTTTACAAGAAAACAGATGGCACTTGTCAATGAACAAATGTTGTAGATGTCTGATTTAGTATGGAAAGAAGCAGTCTGTGTTTTCTGATGGTCGGATGTCTATGGACATTGACCTTTGAGATTTTGCTCCCAGAACAATAAAAAAAAAAAAAAATTTTATCCACCCGGATTATTAAACATTTATGGCCAGATTGAGTGTACTGGCTAATATGGCGTAAAGTGTGTATAAATTTGTAGTGATTATTTACAACATAATTATATTATTATTTGTCCAACGGTTGTTACTTATGGCCACCTTAAGACATAAAGACCAGCAAAAAATATATTTTTACTAAGGTTTGTTGAATCATAAATTGTATGACACACTTATTGCACATTAGCTAAAGAAACAATGGGGGAGATTTTCTAAGCTAAATTTTATCAGAGTTGTCTGTGTTTTATACATTTGCTTGTTCTTGCTCCATAAGGAAGATAGTACGATGCATCAAGATTTTGCCAAAATGTTAGCACAAAGTAAGCCAGCTTTTGGTAGTGTAAAATTAACCAGAAGTGTCTAAAGATGCACTAAATTTATTATCCAATGCCACTAATTTAAAGACTATCTAGTCTAAGGCTATGTTCACACGTTGCTTTTCTGCTGCAGCCAAAACCTGAGATTTTGGCAGTAAAAAGCTGCAGCCCAAAATCATGTTTTGCTGATTTTCTTGCTACGTTTTTCAGGACCCCAAAGTTTAGCTTTGCTTCCACCATACAAGCATGAACAATACAAGAAGTTAGGCCAGCAATGCAAGACATGTGACACCATAAAACATTTTTGGGAAAAAGGGCAAACCGATCAAATTATTTAGTGGAAAAAGATTATTATGTCTGAAAAAATAGTGACTATTCTGAACCAAAAGTTCATGAAAAATACATAATTATAAATATAACAGAGGAAGGACTTGAATTTGTCTTGAATAGTTTACCTAAGACATTAGCAGAGCATTTTGTAGGGCAGACACTGTTTACTTTCACATATTGGTCAGGCAATTTTCAGTTTCACACATTGGTCAGACATTGAAAATGTCCTGGTTTCTTCACCTGAGAATGGCAATTTGGATTAGTACAATTTAATTAAATTAGTGATGTGTAAAACTAAACAATGGCTGACCAAAGTGTGAAACTGAACAATGCCTGACCAAAGTGTGAAACTGAACAATGCCTGACCAAAGTGTGAAACTGAACAATGCCTGACCAAAGTGTGAAACTGAACAATGCCTGACCAAAGTGTGAAACTGAACAATGCCTGACCAAAGTGTGAAACTGAACAATGCCTGACCAATGTGTGAAATTGAACAATGCCTGACCAATGTGTGAAATTGAACAATGCCTGACCAAAGTGTGAAATTGAACAATGCCTGACCAAAGTGTGAAATTGAACAATGCCCGACCAAAGTGTGAAACTGAACAATTTCACACTTTGGTCAGGCATTGTTCAATTTCACACTTTGGTCAGGCATTGTTCAGTTTCACACTTTGGTCAGGCATTGTTCAATTTCACACATTGGTCAGGCATTGTTCAGTTTCACACTTTGGTCAGCCATTGTTTAGCTTTACACATCACTAATTTAATTAAATTGTACTAATCCAAATTGCCATTCTCAGGTGAAGAAACCAGGACATTTTCGTTTAAACTTGAGAAAATCCCAAAAATAAATGGGTTTCACATCCTGCTGTACCTGCTTTTTTCACAAATGACATAGCAAACACTGATGACAATGTTTTTACAGCTTTTTTTGCATTTTCTCATTGCTTTCTATGGGTAAAAATTCCTGAAAAAAGTGACATGCTTAAGTTTTCCATCTCAGGCAGGAAAAAACCCAATGTGTGTGCATGAGATTTCTGAGAGCTGATCGCTTTGGCTGGTACTGTAAAAAGCAGCTTTTAATTTGCATAAAGTAATGCATCAAAAACACAACGTGTGAACATAGCCTAAGGGTTCATTCACATTGTGATCAGCGGCATTAAACTACTGCCAATTGGGGTCATGAGTAGCCTGTTTAAACAGACAGACCACATTTAATATGCACACATAAATATCAGTAATCGATTGTTCAGTGCGCCATTCTTCTCAGCAGAACAGATGATGCACTGCTGAAAAGGATTTTTATTTTTTTTTAAAGGTAGCCAAAAGCTCATTTCACCCAAAGATCGAGCATTTTGCTTGTTTGTCGGCTGATAGCCAGCCTGTCCATACCGTGCAATTGTCTGGAACAGGGGCTACTAGAAATTCTCATTCACCATAATCATACAGTTTAAATGCACCTTAAAGAAGTTGTCCACTACTGGGGAAAACTCCTTGTCATATCCCACGCTTGGTCCCGATAAAATAAAAAAGCATATACTCGCCTCCCATACCGGCGCTGTCCCCACGGCACCCGTGCGGTTGTTATGACACGTGACTTATTGGGCGCCAGGCTTCAGCTAGTCTCTGACTTCCTCTTCATGTTCAATTTGTCCGAAAGCGGAGACAGTGACTCCAGTGCTGATTGGGTGCAGGGCTCACATGTCATGCAACGGCATCGGAAGGGAGTTTAAGCTTATTTTATTTTATCCGGGCTAAGCGGGTATAGGAAGGGGTTGTCCTAGTAGTAGACAACCCCATTACGTTTTTTCTATAAATGTGTTTATGTTGAAGTAATGATGCAATCATTCCAATTGGGGTAGGGGGACAGTTGTTAATCAGTATAAATGTTATGAATAACCATGACAATATTTTTCTGAGAGCCCCAACATGGCCTCTGTATATATTTGTGCATATCAGAATATAATTTGTCCATGTCCAATAGAATATTTTGTTAAATACGTGTCTTTGTTCTGATTTTTTTATGAATCTGTGTGAAAGCTGCAATCGCATTACACTATCTGCGCATGCGGGCCTTAGTTAGAAATGCAGACCCTTTCTAGAATGATTTTCAAAGGTTATGAACATCTCTTCCAATGGAAAAATAATTTTTACATATTAACCCCTTTACCCATTCGCCTGTTTTCGCCTTCCTGACCAGGCCAAATTTTATCATTCTGACCAGGGTCACTTTGTGGTGGTAACTGTGGAACGCATCAATGGGTCACTGTGATTCCCAATTATTGTTTTTTCTTGTCACATTATGCTTCATGTTGATGGTAAATATGGGCCGATATTTTTGGCCTTAAATTGTGACAATATCGGAATTTGGGCAAAAATGTTGTAATTGTTAAACTTTTATTTTTTATGTCCTTAAAACAGAGTTATATCACACAAAATTGATAATAAATAACATTTACCATATGTCTTCTTTACATCAGCATCTTTTTTTAAAAAAAAATTTTGTCAGGAAGCTAGAATGGTTATTTATTCAGCGGATTTTTTTTTTTTTTTTTTTAAATTCTACCAAAATGTACAAAACCAATTTGTTTTTATTTTTTTTTAGGGACCACATCACATTTGAAGTGAACTTGATGGGGGCTATATGACAGAAATTCCCAAAAGTGACACCATTTTAAAAATTGCACCCCTCAAGGTGCTCAAAACCACATTCAAGAAGTTTATTAACCCTTTAGGTGCGTCACAGGAATTAAAGCAATGCGGAAGGAATAATCAGAGGCCCTGATGTACCTAAACAGTGGAAAAACCCCAAGTGACCCCATTTTGGAAACTAGACCCCCTTAGGAACTTATCTAGAGGCAGGTGCTTCAAAGAATTTAACATTGAACCATGAAAATGAAAAATACATTCTTCCCACAAAAATGTTGCTTTAGCCAGAAATGTTTCATTTCACAAGGGTAACTGGAGAAATTGCACAACAAATTGAATGGTCCATTTTCTCCTGAGTACGCAGATGCCCCATATGTAATTGAAAACTATTATTTGGCTGCATAGCAGGACTCGTAAGGGAAGCGGTACCATTTGACTTTAGGGGCACAATATTCATTGGAATAGATAGCTGACGCCATGTTTTGTTTTAGAGCCCCTGATGTACCTAAAGAGTGGAAACTGCACCCCACAAGGAACTGATCTAGAGTTGTGATGAGCACCTTAAACACAGGTGTTTCACAGAATATTCGAACGTTGAGCTGTGAAAATGAAAAAAAGAAATTCACACAAAAATGTTGCTCTATCCCCAAATTTTTCATTTTCACAAGGATAACAGGTGAAAATAGACCATACAATTTGTTGTGTAATTTCTCCTGAGTGTACCGATACCCCATATGTGGTGGCAAAGTACTGCTTGGGCACAGAGCAGGGCTATGGGGAAAAAAGGAGCACTTTTTTACTTTTGGGAGTGCACAATTGGCTGGAATCGATAGCGGACACCATGTCATGTTTGCAGAGCCCCATGATGTGCCTAAAAAGTAGAAACCCTCCACAACTGACCCCATTTTGAAACCTACACGCCTTCAAGGAACGTATCTAGATGTGTGGTGAGTACTTTTGACCCCCAGGTGCTACACAGAATTTAAAACGTTGAACCGTGAAAATGAGAAATCATATTTTCCCCGCAAAATGTTGCTTTAGCTGCCAATTTTTATATTTTCACTATGGTAACAGGACAAAACAGACATTCTGAAGGGAAGGAACAGCAATTAAATGCTAGAGCGCAATTTTGGCTGTAATAGATTGCGGATGCCATGTCACATTTGAACAGGTTCTGTCATGCCAAAACAGCAGAAACCCCCATAAGTGACCCCATTTTGGAAACTACACCTTTTGAAGAATTCATCTAAGCATGTAGTGAGCATTGTGAACCCACAGGTGATTCACGGAATTGTACAGTCATGGCCAAAAGTTTTGAGAATGACACCAAAATTATATTTTCACATGATCTGCTGCCCTCTGGTTTTTATTAGTGTTTGTCTGATGTTTATATCACATACAGAAATATAATTGCAATCATAATTTGAGTACCAATAGGTTATATTGACAGTTAGAATGAGTTAATGCAGCAAGTCAATATTTGCATTGCTGACCCTTCTTCTTCAAGACCTCTGCAATTCTCCCTGGCATGCTCTCAATCAACTTCTGGACCAAATCCTGACTGATAGCCGTCCATTCTTGCATAATCAATGCTTGCATTTTGCCAGAATTTGTTGGTTTTTTTTTGTCCACCCGTCTCTTGATGATTGACCACAAGTTCTCAATGGGATTAAGATCTGGGGAGTTTCCAGGCCATGGACCCAAAATCTCTATGTTTTGTTCCATGAGCCATTTAGTTATCACCTTTGCTTTATGGCAAGGTGCTCCATCATGCTGGAAAAGGCATTGTTGGGCGCCAAACTGCTCTTGGACGGTTGGGAGAAGTTGCTCTTGGAGGACATTCTGGTACCATTCTTTATTCATGGCTGTGTTTTTAGGCAAGACTGTGAGTGAGCCGATTCCCTTGGCTGAGAAGCAACCCCACACATGAATGGTTTCAGGATGCTTTACAGTTAGCATGAGACAAGACTGGTGGTAGCGCTCACCTCTTCTCCGAATAAGCTGTTTTCCAGATGTCCCAAACAATCGAAAAGGGGATTTATCAGAGAAAATGACTTTGCCCCAGTCCTCAGCAGTCCACTCCCTGTACCTTTTGCAGAATATCAGTCGGTCCCTGATGTTTTTTCTGGAGAGAAGTGGCTTCTTTGCTGCCCTCCTTGAAACCAGGCCTTGCTCAAAGAGTCTCCGCCTCACAGTGCATGCAGAAGCACTCACACCAGCCTGCTGCCATTCCTGAGCAAGCTCGGCACTGCTGGTAGTCCGATCCCGCAGCTGAAACCGTTTTAAGATACGGTCCTGGCGCTTGCTGGTCTTTCTTGGGCGCCCTGGAGCCTTTTTGACAACAATGGAAGCTCTCTCCTTGAAGTTCTTGATGATGCGATAGATTGTTGACTGAGGTGCAATCTTTGTAGCTGCGATACTCTTCCCTGTTAGGCCATTTTTGTGCAGTGCAATGATGGCTGCACGTGTTTCTTTAGAGATAACCATGGTTAACTGAAGAGAAACAATGATACCAAGCACCAGCCTCCTTTTAAAGTGTCCAGTGATGTCATTCTTACTTAATCATGACTGATTGATCGCCAGCCCTGCCCTCATCAACACCCACACCTGTGTTAATGGATCAATCACTAAAACGATGTTAGCTGCTCCTTTTAAGGCAGGACTGCAATGATGTTGAAATGTGTTTTGGGGGTTAAAGTTCATTTTCTGGGCAAAAATTGACTTTGCAAGTACAGTAATTGCTGTTAAGCTGATCACTCTGACATTCAGGAGTATATGCAAATTGCCATTAGAAAAAATGAAGCAGTAGACTTTGGAAAAATTAATATTTGTCTCATTCTCAAAATTTTTGTCCATGACTGTATAACATTGGGCTGAGTAAATAGAGAATTACAATTTTTTTTCTATTATAATGTTGCTTTGGCCCAAAGTTTCAAATTTTGAAAAAGGATAAGGAGAATTGCACCACTCGTTTTCTCTGATTACGCAGGTACCCCATATGTGGTCGTAAACTACATTTGAGAAACCGTGCAAAGTGTCAGAAGAGAAAAAGCGCCATATTAGAGTTCAGATTTTCCTGGAATGGTTTGGGGGTGCCATGTCACATTTGAAGAGTCCCTGAGGTGCCAGAACAGCAGAACCCCTATATAACTGACCCCAATTTGCAAACTACACCCCCCAATGAATTCATCTAAGAGTGCAGTGATCATAATGACCTTACAGGTGTCACAAAATCTTATACCAATGAAAAAATAATTACCTTTTTACCACAAAAATGTAGTTTTCGCCCCAGATTTTACATTTTCAAAAGGAGAAGTGGGTAAAAATGGCACCAAAAGTGTTCACACAATTTCTGCTGAATGTGGCAATACCCCAGATATGGATGTGCAGTACTGTTTAGCCATACAGCGAGGCTCAGAAGGTAAGGAGCGCTATTTGACTCTGGAGAACAAATTTTCATAGAATGGTTTGCAGACTCCATATATAGTGCCCCGAAGTGCCAGAAGAGCAGCATTCCACCTCAGGTGACCCCATTTTGGAAATTAAACCCCTCTGGGAATTTCATCTATTCATCTACAGGTGTAGTGAGTAGTGACTATTTTGACATCCAAACAAGCAGCAGTGAGTGTTGCTGAAAGAAAATTGCAAGTCTGCCATTGTAGTGCCCGTACATTGTGCCCAGCTGGTGCTTCTGGAGACATGGAGCATTTGAATTATGCAGTCTCTCATCGCTACAGAAATGCAAAATATGTGGATTCTAAATATGGTTTAGGCACATTGGGGCTCAGAAGGTAGAGGGGGCATTTGGATTTGGGAGCACAGAATTCAATGAATTTCTTTTGGGCGAGGAGCCATTTCACTTTTCCGGAGCCTTTGTGTTACCAGTAACATGGAAGCCCCCTATATCTCCATTTAGAGATGACGAACCAGAGTGGGGACTTTTTATTTGTGACTAGAGTTGAATCTTTTATTCAAAACATTTTGCATCACATTTATCCTGTGCTCTACGCTGTTCTTTTACATCAGGATTTCCATCTAAATCTCCGAATGACGTGGTTCAGATTAAACCTCTGATGGTTTCAAACACTAAACTGAGTTACTCTGGACTCCATCTGGCCTCTGTTAAGCGTTGTCCTTCTTTTCAGTGGTGCACAAAACTGTGGCGGACCGCACTTTTGTGCAGACTTAAAAAGACGGACACCGCCAGATCATTAGCCAGTTTGCTTCCACAGTGTCTCCATCTACCTCATTATAGGAAATCTTGTGGCGGTTCATTCTGAATCGCGTGTTTCAGAAATTTACACGGAAACCATGATGTAAGCGCGCAGGATAACTGTGAGCCAAGCGTTACTTCAATCTTTGGGAGGCAGAATGAACAAATCAACAGCAGGTGAAGTATTGATTTTATTTTTTTTTACGACGTTCGTTGTGCGGTATAATTGTGCTGCATCAGTACCACACGCACCTGTGCCTGAGAAGCAGCGGTACAGTTAGCGCTGTTCCCCCGGCGCTGGGTGCTGCAGACTGCTGTCATCATTCTCCCCTGCTCTGCCAGTGAGCAGGGGAGAATGATGAGACATTCAACTAATAACGGCGACAGCTGATGGGACGATTATGGGAGTATTCATCAGCCAACGCCTGCGCTATAAATAAATGTTGGGTGGACTTTCCTGTATTTTTGATAACCAGCCATTCAAAAGTCACAGCTGGGGGCTGCAACCCTCACGTGTCAGCTTCAGCAAGTCTGGTTATCAAGAATAGAGGGGTGTACGTGCTGTATTTTTTAATTATTTAAAAAATATATATTTAAACGGCGTGGGGTCCCCCTCATTTTTGACAACCAGTCTTGCTAAAGGGGACGGCTTGGGCCTGGTATTCTCAGACTAGTAAGGTGCCATGGATATTCCCACCCCCAGCCTAAAAATGACAGCACACAACCAATTCTGGTGCTTTGCCCGGCTCTTCTCATTTGCCCTGTAGCAGTTGAAAGTGGGGTAATATTTGTGGGGTTGATGTCACCTTTGTATTGTCATCTTTGTATTGTCAGTCATCACTAACATTTCCCCATGGTGCTGAGGTCACCGCAGTTCAGCACAGCTGGGAACGCAGCCTCACTCACCGGCGGTGAATTCGATGTAGTCACCGCTGGTCAATGACCAGCTCATTCACCAGTGGTTCTCAGCCTGGACAGTCGCATCTTGGCACTGTCCAGGTTGAAAACTATTTTTCTCCGCCTCATTGGGGGACACAGACCATGGGTGTATGCTGCTGCCACTAGGAGGCTGACACGAAGTGATAGAAAGTTAGCTCCTGCCCTGCAGTATACACCCTCCTGCTGGCTCTCAGCTAACCAGTTCTTACTTGGTGTCTGTAGGAGGCACACAGGTCTGGTTCAGACCCCAATGTTTTAATTTTACCTTTTACTACTCTGTAAATTTTTATTTTTTAATTAATGGAGTGAAGGGGGCGATGGATCCTTTCAAGGTTCCGATCTCCCCCGAATCATCAACAGGCGAGCACGCGGAGAGTCCCTCCCTGTACCCTCTCCTGTGACGTGGGAAGCCATGCCTGAGCTCACTTCAGGGGCGACGGTTCCTTCGAGTCCCGATCTCCCCACACCAGCAGCAGGCGACCACATGGAGTGTCGCCTCCATGTATCCTCTCCTGCAGCCAGGCCTATAGCCGGACAACTGGCCCTGTTCACTCGGGGGCTGAACTCCGTGGATGTACAGAGGCCCCTCTCTATGGCGTCCGAGCAGCCCCCACTGTCCCACCACGGTTAAAGCGGATGGCACAAGGAGGCGGACGGTTCCTCTCCACCTCCCTAACAAAGGGATGGTGGATTGAGGTTTATCCCTCTATCCCTGCACCTGCAGCAGAACAGTAGAGTGCGTGCGCTTTCCTCGGCGCTGAAACCCAGTCGTGCACCGATGGTGAGTGGATCCAGTCAGCGATGGGCCTCTGCAGTGGGATATTCAAATGCTGACAGGCAGCCTCAGCTCACCTTGTGGCCCACCTCCCTGAGGTAACGCTCCGGCCGGCTGCAAAAATTTAGCCTCCAGCTTCCAGCCTCCAGCTTCGGCCGATGTGTAAGCCGCATCCCGGAAGCTGTGCCCGCACAATGGCACGCTAAGGAGGCTCCGCCCACCTTTTCTGGTGCTTCTTCCCTGGCACGGGAGCGATCGCTTCCCTCGGCAATGCTGGTATTGCTCACGCCGGCTGTAGAAATTTAGGCCCCGGCTTGGGCCTATTCATGGAAGTCACGAGGCTCCGCCCACCAAATTGGCGCCTTTCGCTCTCTGCGAGACTTTACCACCTCTGCAACTCCCGGTTGCCATCTTGTTCCACCCTGCCAGCACACACACACAGGGGCTATGGTTTTGCATTAAAGAGGCAAAACGACTGCAACCGAGTAAGGAAGTACTGCATAAAGTTACATGACCAGTATTCCTGGTCTTAAAGGCACAGGACCAGTATTCCTGGTCTTAAAGGCACAGGACCAGTATTCCTGATCTTAAAGGCACATGACCCGTATTTCCTGGTCTTAAGGCCACATGAGCAGTATTCCCTGGTCTTAAAACCACATGACCAGTATTCCCTGGTCTTAACCCCTTTACCCCCAAGGGTGGTTTGCACGTTAATGACCAGGCCAATTTTTACAATTCTGACCACTGTCCCTTTATGAGGTTATAACGCTGGAACGCTTCAACGGATCCCGGTGATTCTGACATTTTCTCGTGACATATTGTACTTCATGATAGTGGTAAAATTTCTTTGATATTACCTGCGTTTATTTGTGAAAAAAAACGGAAATTTGGCGAAAATTTTGAAAATGTTGTAATTTTCCAACTTTTAATTTTTATGCAATTAAATCACAGAGATATGTCCCACAAAATACTTAATAAGTAACATTTACCACATGTCTACTTTACATCAGCACAATTTTGGAACCAACATTTTTTTTTGTTATGGAGTTATAAGGGTTAAAAGTTTACCAGCAATTTCTCATTTTTACAACACCGGGTTTTTTTTTAGGGACCATATCTCATTTGAAGTCATTTTGAGGGGTCTATATGATAGAAAATAACCAAGTGTGACACCATTCTAAAAACTGCACCCCTCAAGGTGCTCAAAACCAAATTCAAGAAGTTTATTAACCCTTCAGGTGTTTCACAGGAATTTTTGGAATGTTTAAATAAAAATGAACATTTAACTTTTTTTCACAAAAAATTTACTTCAGCTCCAATTTGTTTTATTTTACCAATGGTAACAGGAGAAAATGGACCCCAAAAGTACAATTTGTCCTGAGTATGCCGATACCCCATATGTGGGGGTAAACCACTGTTTGGGTACATGGCAGAGCTCGGAAGCGAAGGAGCACCATTTGACTTTTCAATGCAAAAATGACTGGAATTGAGATGGGACGCCATGTTGCGTTTGGAGAGCCCCTGATGTGCCTGAACATTGAAACCCCCCCACAAGTGACACCATTTTGGAAAGTAGACCCCCTAAAGAACTTATCTAGATGTGTGGTGAGCACTTTGACCCATTAAGTGATTCACAGAAGTTTATAATGCAGAGCCGTAAAAATAAATCATATTTTTTCACAAAAATGATCTTTTCGCCCCCAATTTTTTATTTTCCCAAGGGTAAGAGAAGAAATTGGACCCCAAAAGTTGTTGTCCAATTTGTTCTGAGTACGCTGATACCCCATATGTGGGGGTAAACCACTGTTTGGGCGCATAGTAGAGCTCGGAAGGGAAGGAGCGTCATTTGGAATGCAGATTTAGTCATGGCCAAAAGTATTGACACCCCTGCAATTCTGTCAGATAATACTCAGTTTCTTCCTGAAAATGATTGCAAACACAAATTCTTTGGTATTCTCTTCATTTAATTTGTCTTTAATGAAAAAACACAAAAGAGAATGAAGCAAAAAGCAAAACATTGATCGTTTCACACAAAACTCCAAAAAATGGGCCAGACAAAAGTATTGGCACCCACAGCCTAATACTTGGTTGCACAACCTTCAGCCAAAATAACTGTGACCAACCGCTTCCGGCAACCATCAATGAGTTTCTTACAATGCTCTGCTGGAATTTTAGACCATTCTTCTTTGGCAAACTGCTCCAGGTCCCTGATATTTGAAGGGTGCCTTCTCCAAACTGCCATTTTTAGATCTCTCCACAGGTGTTCTATGGGATTCAGGTCTGGACTCATTGCTGGCCACCTTAGAAGTCTCCAGTGCTTTCTCTCAAACCATTTTCTAGTGCTTTTTGAAGTGTGTTTTGGGTCATTGTCCTGCTGGAAGACCCATGACCTCTGAGGGAGACCCAGCTTTCTCACACTGGGCCCTACATTATGCTGCAAAATTTGTTGGTAGTCTTCAGACTTCATAATGTCATGCACAAGATCAAGCAGTCCAGTGCCAGAGGCAGCAAAGCAACCCCAAAACATCAGGGAACCTCCGCCATGTTTGACTGTAGGGACCGTGTTCTTTTCTTTGAATGCCTCTTTTTTTTGACTTGTAGCCTTGAGATTGCTTATGCTTCCTCACAATTTCTCAAGTCCTCAGACAGTTCTTTGGTCTTCTTTCTTTTCTCCATGCTCAATGTGGTACACACAAGGACACAGGACAGAGGTTGAGTCAACTTTAATCCATGTCAACTGGCTGCAACTGTGATTTAGTTATTGCCAACACCTGTTAGGTGCCACAGGTAAGTTACAGGTGCTGTTAATTACACCTGAAGCATCACATGATTTTTCAAACGGTGCCAATACTTTTGTCCACCCCCTTTTTTATGTTTGGTGTAGAATTATATCCAATTTGGCTTTAGGACAATTCTTTTTGTGTTGTTTCATTTAAGACAAATTAAATGAAGATAATAATAACAAAGAATTTGTGTTTGCAATCATTTTCAGGAAGAAACTGAGTATTATGTGACAGAATTGCAGGGGTGTCAATACTTTTGGCCGTGACTGTAGATGGATTGGTCTGCAGGTGTCATATTGCGTTTGCAGAGCCCCTAATGTAACTAAACAGTAGAAACCCCCACAAGTGACCCCATATTGGAAACTAGACCCCCCAAGGAACGTATCTAGATGTGTTGTGAGAACTTTGAACTCTCAAGTGTTTCACTACAGTTTATAACGCAGAGCCGTGAAAATAAAAAATCTTTTTTTCCACAAAAATTATTTTTTAGCCCCCAGTTTTGTATTTTCCCAAGGGTAACAGGAGAAATTGGACCCCAAAACTATTGTCCAATGTGTCCTGAGTACGCTGATACCCCATATGTTGGGGTAAACCCCTGTTTGGGCGCACGGGAGAGCTCGGAAGGGAAGGAGCACTGTTTTTTACTTTTTCAACGCAGAATCGGACGCCATGTCGCGTTTGGAGAGCCCCTGATGTGCCTAAACAGTGGAAACCCCCCAATTATAACTGAAGCCCTAATCCAAACACATCCCTAACCCTAATCCCAACGGTAACCCTAACCACATCCCTAACCCTGACACACCGCTAACCCTAATCCCAACCCTATTCCCAACCGTAAATGTAATCCAAACCCTAACTTTAACCCTAATCCTAACTTTAGCCCCAACCCTTACTGTAGCCTTAACCCCAACCCTAACCCTTGCCCTAACCCTAGCCCTAACCCTTGCCCTAGCCCTAACCCTAATGAGAAAATGGAAATAAATACATTTTTTTAATTTTTTAATTTTTCTCTAACTAAGGGGGTGATGAAGGGGGGTTTGATTTACTTTTATATCGGGTTTTTTAGTGGATTTTTATGATTGGCAGCCGTCACACACTGAAAGACGCTTTTTATTGCAAAAAATATTTTTTGCGTTACCACATTTTGAGAGCTATAATTTTTCCATATTTTAGTCCACAGTCATGTGAGGTCTTGTTTTTTGCAGGACGAGTTGACATTTTTATTGGTAACATTTTCGGGCACGTGACATTTTTTGATCGCTTTTTATTCTGATTTTTGTGAGGCAGAATGACCAAATACCAGCTATTCATGAATTTCTTTTGGGGGAAGCGTTTATACCGTTCCGCGTTTAGTAAAATGGATAAAGCAGTTTTATTCTTCGGGTCAGTACGATTACAGCGATACCTCATTTATATCATTTTTTTATGTTTTGGCGCTTTTATACGATAAAAACTTTTATAGAAAAAACAATAATTTTTGCATCGCTTTATTCTGAGGACTATAACTTTTTTATTTTTTCTTTGATGACGCTGTATGGCAGCTCGTTTTTTGCGGGACAAGATGACGTTTTCAGCGGTACCATGGTTATTTATATCCGTCTTTTTGATCGCATGTTATTCCACTTTTTGTTTGGCGGTATGATAATAAAGCGTTGTTTTTTGCCTCGTTTTTTTTTTTACGGTGTTTACTGAAGGGGTTAAGTAGTGGGACAGTTTTATAGGTCGGGTCGTTACGGACGCGGCTATACTAAATATGTGTACTTTTATTGTTTTTTTTTATTATTTAGATAAAGAAATGTATTTATAGGAACAATATTTTAGTGTGGGGGGATTTTTATTTTTTTTTTACACATGTGAATATTTTTTTTTTACACTATAACATTGCCCCAGGGGGGGCATCATGTTATAGTGTAAGATCGCTGATCTGATACTTTGCTGTGCACTGTGTCAGATCAGCAATCTGACATGCACTGCTCCAGGCTTACAGGCGCCTGCTCTGAGCAGGCGCTGTGAAGCCACCTCCCTGCAGGACCCGGATGCAGCGGCCATTTTGGATCTGGGCCTGCTGCAGGGAGGAGGAGGTAAGAGACCCTCGGAGCAACGTGATCACAGGGAAGCACGCAGGGAGCCCCCTCCCTGCGTGATGCTTCCTTATACCGCCGGAACACTGCGATCATGTTTGATTGCAGTGTGCCGGGGGTTAATGTGCCGGGGGCGGTCCGTGAACGCTCCTGGCACATAGTGCCGGATGTCAGCTGACACCCGGCCGCGATCGGCCGCGCTCCCCCCGTGAGCGCGGCTGATCGCATATGACGTACTATCACGTCGGTGGTCATACGGGCCCACCTCGACGGGATAGTACGTCTGTCAGAAAGGGGTTAAAGGCATATGACCAGTCCGAAGCCGGTCACCCTAAATGAGCTCAGGAGCCCTCCGCCGCCTATCCCAGAGTACCTAGTTCCCTGAGTGGGCTTCGTCACTGCCGCAACCCATGGATTCTCTGACAAGAGATTGAGTCACTCCGTGAGCCCTCTGTGGCTCTGAGTGCTTGCAGGACCAATATAGATGTCCCTCTCCTTCATGCGAGCCATCGGCTAGCAGGAGCCGCAAGTTTTCTAGAAACATACAGGCGTCCAGAAACGTACACGTGCCTAGAAAATGGAAGTTTAATTTCCTGATGCCTCATCAATGATTTGCTGAGAACAAGTCTCTGAATATGAATTGGATATTGCCTTGGTTCTGGACTCACCAGAACTTCAGAAAAGAATGAATTTGCCTATTTATATCATCAACCAATCTCTGTAGATTGACGAGGACTTCGGTTCTACTCTAGATCACGCAGCGTCCCTCATGAGGAAACTAAACTCCCTTTCAGAGCATTTGCCATTCACCCAGACAGGTAGTGTCTGGATAAGCGATCCACTGGACAGAAACCTCTGCAACCGTGGTATCCTTTTTTCAGCCAATATGCAAACACGCAGGGTGTCCACTCCACATATACCCACCTAAGACGTGAGATGCCATGCTTGGCCTGATTCTTAATTGCGACGGGTCCTTTTAAAGGGCACCGATCTCCCCACACCATCGATAGACAAGCACATGGAGTGTCGCCTCCATGTATCCTCTTCTATAGCCAGGCCTAACGCCGGACAATCAGCCCTGTCCACCCAGGGACCTTAACTCTGTGGATGTACAGAAGCTCCCTTTTTGGCATCCCTCTCCACTTCCCTGTTAAGAGGATGGTGGATCGAGGGTTTATCATTTTATCTCTGCACCGTCAAAAGAGAGCGGCGATAAGAGACTTTTTTTCCTAACCTTCTGCATGCAGCCGCGCATTCTGCCACTTGGCATATTAACCGGGTAGAATCTCCTGTGGTTTACCTACCAGTATCCCTACCCGATGGGTCATCAATTAAAAATACAACGGACTGTCAGATAGCAAATCTAGTTCGTTCCGTCTTGCGGCCTCCAGTTCAGCGCTCTACTATTCCTTAGCCGCCGCATGGGTTGCAAGAGCAATGGTCTCTTGGTCAGAGACCTTAACTATTTTGACTTCCTATAGACTCAACCAGCAGTGGATCAGTTGTCCAGGACGGTCTAGATCTAAGGGATCTTGGTTCCAAAATGGGGACCGAAAAGTAAGACCGACCCTGAACCTCAAACTTCTACCAAGCTTGACAAGGTTCCCCTTCTTCGGATGGAGTTCCTCCGCTCAGCCATTACTTCAACGGAAAAAGGTGGAGTTTCTGGCATCCACCGACACTCGGGATGCTTACCTTCACATTCCTGTGTTTTCCCCTCTTCAAAATTCCTTTGCTTTCCCTTTTGCGAACAGCATTTTCAAATCACGACCTTGTCCTTCGGCCTTGCTACCGCACCCAGAGTGTTCGCAGGGGTTATGGCGGCTGTCATGTTCCTCTTGCACCCTAGAGGTGTGTTTGTCCTGCTCTATCTGATCGACTTTCTAGCCGCTCTTCCAGCCCTGCACTTTTTCGTCTATACCTCTTGCTATACCCTCTCTCTCCTGGGCTGGCGGCTAAACTTAGACAAGTTTTTCCCTCATTTCCAGACCAGCAGACTTTTTTTTTTTTTTTTTAGGATAATCCTGGAATCTTCCAGAAGGTTGGTGATTCTCCCTTGAGACAAGGCCGTGGCCCTTCAAGAGGGAGCTTGCGCACTTGTTCACTCATCCCCTCATTCCATTCGATTTGCTAGGAGGGTTCTGAGGAAAATTGGTGACAACAATGGAAGCGTTTTCCTTCGCTCCTCTCTTTTCTGCAGGTCAATCAGGCTTTCAGAGGGTAGTTTCTGAGCTCCTTCCTCATCCAGGGGAGATCCTTTCTCCCGGTTCTGTTTATTAGTGACTACCGATGCCAGTCCTCTTCTCCTGATCATTGTTCTGGGTATCCGAACGGTACAGCTAGTTCTACGGCAGGTCCACTGCCTTCTGGCGCGTCACCCAATCCGTTTCAATCGGAAAATCCCACGTCTGTCCCATACGTCAATCATCTAGCAGGTACCCACGGTCAGGCATGATGGCCGAGGTACCTCACATTCTCTGTTGGGCCACAATCTATCATTTGGTGATCTCAGCACTACACATCTCAGGAGTAGAACTCTGGGCGGCGGACGCCGTCAGGGTCCCTCCTCATGTGAGTGGGAACTTCACCTGGAAGTCTTCCATCATATCTGTCTTCTCTGGAGCACTCCAGATGTAGGTTGGATGGCGTCCAGACTTTACGCCAATGTACTATAAGTTCATGGTTCGGCCTCCAATTCCAAAAGCCATCGCAGTGCATGCTCTGGTCCATCCATGGTACCAGTTTCCTTCACCCCTCTTCCACTTTTTCCGAGGCCTTTTCGGAAGCAGGAAGGGCCCCAGTGATTCTGGGAGATCCGCACTGACCATGTCAGGTTTTTCTCGTTTGCAGAACTAGTATTTTTCCATCTTATTGCAACAAGACTGCAAATATGGACTTCCTCGCAGGGAGTCTTCACATGTGATTCTTCCCTATCACATACTGTCAGATCTTTGGGACCTTAATGATCCTGGGAGCCTTACAGTAGACTCCTTTTGATCGGAACAGACTTTACTATCAGGGAAGGTCACCCCTTTTTTCTCTGCGATCTCCTCATCCTGACGAGTCTTAGGAGTTAGCCGCTCTGTTCTTTCAGACCTTTTTCCCTTATTACCATCAAGGCAAGGTTGCCCTCAGGCCATCCCGTCCCTTGTTACCAAGGTGGTATTGTATTCACACAGTTATGAGGGCATTGTTGTCCCTCATCTCTTTCCGCACCAGTCCACATAACGGAATGGCTTCCCCATATTCTGAACGCGGTGAATGCTCTCAGTAGGTACGTCTCAAGGACGGCGTCCTTCCGAAGGATGGACACTTGATTTGGGCTACCTCACTGTAAGAGGACAGCTTCCTGACGGTTACAGGAAGGGTTTAGCCGTTTCATCGGCCATGTTAGCTTGGTGGATTTGCTACACATCTAGGAGTCCTTGTCTATCGAGGTTTCTTGGATTCTAGGCACCAGGCCTCAGCACAGCATGCCTGCAAGCTTGCGAGGTCATCCAGTCCGCATGCAGTCTTGAAGCACTATAATTCCCAGACTTCCACAGATGTGAGTCTGGACAGGCGGACTCTGCAGGCCATGGTGTCGCACTTGTAAGTAGCGGTTACACAGGGCCTGATCTGATATTGTTCCCACCCAGGGATTGCTTTGGGACGTCCCACGGTCTGTGTCCCCCAATGAGGCGTAGGAGAAATAGGGATTTTTGTGTACTCACCGTAAAATCCGTTTCTCCGAGCCATTCATTGGGGGACACAGCTCCCACACTATTATTAGCTTGTGCTTGTTTTATAATTTAACATGCTATACTCTCATATATAATGTGTCATGTTATACGCTCATATATTGTTTATTGATCTCCTACTGCTTTTGCACCGAACTGGTTAGCTGAGAGCCAGCAGGAGGGTGTATACTGCAGGGGAGGAGCTAACTTTCTTTGTAGCACTTAGTGTCAGCCTCCTAGTGGCAGCAGCATACACCCACGGTCTGTGTCCCCCAATGAATGGCTCGGAGAAAAGGATTTTACGGCGAGTACACAAAAATCCCTATATCCCCCAGACATGGATTGTGGCAAGGGACATAACGACAGACAGGTGAGGGATATTGTTGTTTTTTAATTTTTTATATAGTGCATCCCCCTCTTGCCACTGCTACAGGGCAAGTGGAAAGAGCCGGGCAATGCGCCAGAATTGACGCATCTAATAGATGTGCCTTTTCTGGGTGGCTGTGGGCTACTATTTTAGGCTGGCAGGGGGAAGTGGGGGCATTATCCGTGGCCCATTACCAGCCTGAGAAGAGAATACCAGCCCCCTGCTGTTTGCGTTAGCTTGGCTGGTTGTCAAAAATGGGGGGGAAGACTCCACACCTTTTTTTTTTTTTTTAATTAGTTATTAAAATATTTTTTATAAACAGAGTGGGGACCCATCTAGTCTTGATTACCAGCCTTGCTGAAGCTTTAGTGGCAGGGAACACCGCTTTCTGTACCGCTGCTTCTCAGGTGCCTGGACGTGTCACACGGATGACATCCCAGTGTGTCATCCATGTGCGGGACGTTTAGCAACCCGTGCTGCCGGTAAAAGACATGTCAGTGTGATTTGCCCAAGGACACACGGTCCTTGGAAACACACTGACATGCACAGACCCATTCATTTGAATGGGTCTATGTGTGTAAGTGTCACCACACGTACCGGACATACTGTTGTCTGAAAGAGGCCTTACACTGACATATGCCTGTTAGACCGTGCTCCTGGCATGGTCTAAAAGGCTACTGTAGCTGACAGATCAGAAGGTTGTCATTTGACCTCCTGTCATGGCAACCATCCAGCCACTGCGATGATGTCGCGGGGGTACCAATCGTATTGGAGAGTGAGCTCTCTGCTATTACTTATGCTGAGCTCCTAGTAGTAATTGTGCAGGCATCGCTCCTGTGCCCACACGATTGCTAGGACATACCGATACTTTCAATGTCGGGAAGTCACTGCAAAATAGGAAGTACTGGTATGTCCAGCGTCGGTAAGGGGTTAAACATAGCACTTTTGAAAAGGTGTTTTTTTGTTTATTATTCTAATTTACTGAGATAATGACTTTTGGGGTTTCATTGACTGTAAGCCATAATCATCAACATAAACAGAAATAAACACTTGAAATAGATCACTTTGTAATGACTCTATATAATGAGTTTCACTTTTTATAATGAAGAACTGAAATAAATTAACTTTTTGATGATATTCTAATTTTTTGAGAAGCACCTGTATATTATTAGTGTGGTACAGATCTGTAGTATGGGGGAAAGAAATATATGTATACAAAATATTAGACTGTTATTTTCAGGGCTGCAGCGATCAGTGTGACGAGTCGTGGCTGAAAGATGTCGACATAAGGTCTGACCAGATAGAGAAGAAACAGAAAATGGCTCTACTTAGACGAGATGTCAGCGATCACTGGCTGTACAGTACAGACCAAAAGTTTGGATCCACCTTCTCATTTAAAGATTTTTCTGTATTTTCATGACTATGAAAATTATACTTTTACACTGATGGCATCAAAACTATGGATCAACACATGTGGAATTATATACTTAACAAAAAAGTGTGAAACAACTGAAAATGTCTTATAGGTTCTTCAAAGTAGCCACCTTTTGCTTTGATGACTGCTTTGCACACTCTTGGCATTCTCTTGATGAGCTTCAAGAGGTAGTCATGGGAATGGTTCTCACTTCACATGTGTGCCCTGTCAGGTTTAATAAGTGGGATTTCTTGCCTTAGGCTTAGGGTATGTGCACACGTTGCGGATTTCCTGCGGATCTGCAGAATTTTTTGTGGTGCAGAAACGCTGCAGATCCGCAAGTGATTTACAGTACAATGTAAATCAATGGTAAAAAAAAAAATGCTGAGATGGTTTGGGGTGAGTTGGACTGCAGAGTGAAGGCAAAAGGGCAAACAAGTGCTAAGCATCTCTGGGAACTCCTTCAAGATTGTTGGAAAACCATTCCCGGTGACTACCTCTTGAAGCTCATCAAGAGAATGCCAAGAGTGTGCAAAGCAGTCATCAAAGCAAAAGGTGGCTACTTTGAAGAACCTAGAATATAAGACATAATTTCAGTTGTTTCACACTTTTTTGTTAAGTATATAATTCCACGTGTTAATTAATAGTTTTGCTGCCTTCAGTGTGAATGTACAATTTTCATAGTCATGAAAATACAGAAAAATCTTTAAATGAGGTGTGTCCAAACTTTTGGTCTGTACTGTAAGTATTGTTTATGCTGTGTGATTTGGTAGTACCGTATATACTCGAGTATAAGTCGAGATTTTCAGCCCATAAAAATGGGCTGAAAGTGCCCCTCTCGGCTTATACTCGAGTCATGGAAGGCGGAGGGGTCGGCAGGTGAGGGGGAGCGACGCCTATCAAATACTCACCTGCTCCCGGCGCTCCTGGCTCGGTCACAGCATGTCCCACGGTCTTTGGGCGCCGGCAGCTTCTTCCCCTGTTCAGCGGTCACTGGTACTGCTCATTAAAGTTATGAATATGGACTCCACTCCCATAGGGGTGGGGCCGCATATTCATTACTGTAATGAGCGATGCCACGTGACCGCTCACTACAGGAAGAAGCTGCCACTCCCGGAGACGTGGGACATGCAGGGACCGCGCCGGGAGCAGGTGAGTATGTCATATTCACCTTTCCGCGTTCCACCGCCACCTCGTCTTCCGCGTCCTCTACAGTGACTGTTCAGGTCAGAGTGCGCGATGACGTATTACTGTGCGCGCCGCCCTCTGCCTGAACAGTCAGTGCGGAGAGACGGGACGCTGAGGAGCAGCGGGCAGTGACGAGAGGGTGAGTATGTCATTTTTTTTTTTTTTTAGTGCAGCAGCATTACATGTGGCACAATGCTATATGGAGCATCTATGGGGCCATAAAGAACTGCATGGAGCATTATATGGGGCCATAACTGCATGGTGCATTATATGGGGCATCTATGGGGCCATAACTGCATGGAGCATTATATAGAGCATCTATGGGGCCATAACTGCATGGAGCATTATGTGGAGCATCTATGGGGCCATAACTGCATGGAGCATTATATGGGGCATCTATGGGGCCATAACTGCATGGAGCATTATATGGAGCATCTATGGGGCCATAACTGCATGGGGCATTATATGGGGCCATAACTGAATGGTGCATTATATGGGGCATCTATGGGGCCATAACTGCATGGACCATTATATGGGGCATCTATGGGGCCATAACTGCATGGAGCATTATATGGGGCATCTATGGGGCCATAACTGCATGGAGCATTATATGGGGCATCTATGGGACCATAACTGCATGGGGCATTATATGGGGCATCTATGGGGCCATAACTGCATGGGGCATCTATGGGCCATAACTGTATGGGGCATCTATGGGGCCACAAAGAACTGCATGGAGCATTATATGGAGCATCTATGGGGCCATAACTGCATGGAGCATTATATGGAGCATCTATGGGGCCATAACTGCATGGAGCATTATATGGGGCATCTATGGGGCCATAATGCTGCATGGAGCATTACATGGGGCCATAACTGCATGGATCATTATATGGAGCATCTATGGGGCCATAAAGAACTGAATGGAGCATTATATGAGGCATCTATGGGGCCATAAAGAACTGCATGGAGCATTATATGGAGCATCTATGGGCCATAAAGAACTGCATGGAGCATTATATGGGGCATCTATGGGGCCATAAAGAACTGCATGGAGCATTATATGGGGCATTTATGGGGCCATAAAGAACTGCATGGAGCATTATATGGGGCCATAAAGAACTGAATGGAGCATTATATGGAGCATCTTATGGGGCCATAAAGAACTGGATGGAGCATTATATGGGGCATATTTGTATATGGATCATCTTATGGGGCCACAATGAACTGTATGGAGCATTATATGGGGCCTATTTTGTATGGAGCATCTTATGGGGCCATAATGAACAGCAGAGGTGTCAAACTGCATTCCTCCAGGGCCGCCAACAGGTCATGTTTTCAGGATTTCCTTAGCATTCCACAAGGTGCTGGAATCATCCCGTGCAGGTGATTAAATTATGACCTGTGCAATACAAGGAAATCCTGAAAACATGACCTGTTGGCGGCCCCCGAGGAATGCAGTTTGACACCTCTGATGAACAGTATGGAGCATTATATGGGGCATCTATGGGGCCATAACTGCATGGGGCATTATATGGGGATCTATGGGGCCATAACTGCATGGGGCATCTATGGGGCCATAACTGCATGGGGCATCTATGGGGCCATAACTGTATGGGGCATTATATGGGGCATCTATGGGGCCATAAAGAACTGCATGGAGCATTATATGGAGCATCTATGGGGCCATAACTGCATGGAGCATTATATGGGGCATCTATGGGGCCATAACTGCATGGGGCATCTATGGGGCCATAACTGTATGGGGCATTATATGGGGCATCTATGGGGCCATAAAGAACTGCATGGAGCATTATATGGGGCATCTATGGGGCCATAACTGCATGGAGCATTATATGGGGCATCTATGGGGCCATAACTGCATGGGGCATTATATGGGGCATCTATGGGGCCATAACTGCATGGGGCATCTATGGGGCCATAACTGTATGGGGCATTATATGGGGCATCTATGGGGCCATAAAGAACTGCATGGAGCATTATATGGGGCATCTATGGGGCCATAACTGCATGGAGCATTATATGGGGCATCTATGGGGCCATAACTGCATGGGGCATCTATGGGGCCATAACTGTATGGGGCATTATATGGGGCATCTATGGGGCCATAAAGAACTGCATGGAGCATTATATGGAGCATCTATGGGGCCATAACTGCATGGAGAATTATATGGAGCATCTATGGGGCCATAACTGCATGGAGCATTATATGTGGCATCTATGGGGCCATAACGAACTGCATGGAGCATTATATTGAGCATCTATGGGGCCATTAAGAACTGCATGGAGCATTATATGGGGCATCTATGGGGCCATAAAGAACTGCATGGAGCATTATATGGGGCATTTATGGGGCCATAAAGAACTGCATGGAGCATTATATGGGGCCATAAAGAACTGCATGGAGCATTATATGGGGCATCTATGGGGCCATAAAGAACTGAATGGAGCATTATATGGAGCATCTTATGGGGCCATAAAGAACTGGATGGAGCATTATATGGGGCATATTTGTATATGGATCATCTTATGGGGCCTGTTGTGAACTATATTTCTTGGCTCCCTCTTGTGGTCACTAGTGATTTGGCACTTGGATTGTCTTTTACCAGGTTGGTACTCACCTGCTTCGTTAGGCCTGGGGTGTTGCTATTTAAACTTCCTGGATTCTCAGTCCAGTGCCTGGCATCGTTGTAATCAGTTCATTTCTGTTTGCTCCTGTCTTCAGGTCCTGGTTCTTTGCAAGATAAGCTAAGTCCTGCTTTCTTATTTTTTGTTATTTTGCTTGTTCATATTTTTGTCCAGCTTGTACAAAATGTGATTCCTGATATTGCTGGAAGCTCTAGGGGGCTGATATTCTCCCCCCTCACCGTTAGTCGGTTTGGGGGTTCTTGGATATTCAGCGTGGATATTTTGCAGGGTTTTTTGCTGACCATATAAGTCATCTTACTATTTTCTGCTATTAGTCAGTGGGCCTCTCTTTGCTAAAATCTAGTTCATTCTTACGTTTGTCTTTTCTTCTTACCTCACCGTTATTATTTGTTGGGGGCTTGTATTACTTTGGGGTCTTTTCTCTGGAGGCAAGAGAGGTCTTATTTTCCCTGATAGGGTTAGTTAGTTCTCCGGCTGGCGCGAGACGTCTAGGATCAACGTAGGCACGTTCCCCGGCTACTGTTAGTGTTTGTGCTAGGATCAGGTATATGGTCAGCCTAGTTACCACGTCCCTATGAGCTGGTATTTATGTTGGCAGACTTTGCTGTAATCTCTGAGATCCTTGCCATTGGGATCATAACAGTATGCCAGGCCATGAATAGTTAATGCATTGCAGAAGTGGGATTAAAAGAAAAGGAGTTCTGAGGTTTTTTTTTCTCCTCTTTCTTCCTTCCCCTTTTTCTCAGAGTGGCTGTAAGCTTTGCTGCAGACATGAATGTTCAGACCTTGATTACTAGTGTGGATCAGCTTGCTGCACGAGTGCAGAGCATTCAGGATTTTGTTGTTAGCAGTCCTATGTCTGAGCCTAAGATACCTATTCCTGAGCTGTTCTCTGGAGATCGATTTAAATTTAGGAATTTTAGGAATAATTGTAAATTGTTTCTATCTTTGAAACCTCGTTCGTCTGGAGATTCAGCTCAGCAAGTTAAAATTGTTATCTCCTTTTTGCGTGGCGACCCTCAGGATTGGGCTTTCTCGTTAGCGCCAGGAGATTCGGCATTGGCGGATGTTGATGCGTTTTTTCTGGCGCTCGGATTGCTTTATGAGGAGCCTAATCTTGAAATTCAGGCAGAAAAAGCTCTACTGGCTATCTCTCAGGGCCAGGATGAAGCCGAAGTGTATTGCCAAAAATTTCGGAAATGGTCCGTGCTTACTCAATGGAATGAATGTGCTCTGGCCGCAAATTTTAGAAATGGCCTTTCTGAAGCCATTAAGAATGTGATGGTGGGTTTCACAATTCCTACAAGTCTGAATGATTCTATGGCGCTGGCTATTCAGATTGATCGGCGTTTGCGGGAGCGCAAATCCGCTAATCCTCTGGCGGTGTTGTCTGAACAGACACCTGTTTCAATGCAATGTGATAGAAACCCCGATCCAGCAATGCAATGTGATAGAATCCTGACTAGAACCGAACGACAAAATCATAGACGACAGAATGGGCTGTGTTTTTACTGTGGTGATTCTACACATGTTATATCAGCATGCTCTAAACGCCTAACCAAGGTTGTCAGTCCTGTCTCCATTGGTAATTTGCAGCCTAAATTTATTTTGTCTGTGACTTTAATTTGTTCATTGTCTTCCTACCCTGCGTTTGTGGATTCAGGTGCTGCCCTGAGTCTTATGGACTTGTCGTTTGCCAAGCGCTGCGGTTTTGTCCTGGAGCCTTTAAAAATTCCTATTCCTCTCAGAGGAATTGATGCTACGCCACTGGCGGAAAATAAACTGCAGTTTTGGACACAAGTGACCATGTGCATGACTCCTGAACATCGGGAGGTGATTCGTTTTCTTGTTCTGCATAAAATGAATGATTTGGTCGTGTTAGGTCTGCCATGGTTACAGACCTATAATCCTGTTTTGGATTGGAAGGCTATGTCTGTGTCGAGTTGGGGTTGTCAGGGAATTCATTGCGATTCTCCGCCGGTGTCTATTGCTACTTCTACTCCTTCAGAGGTTCCTGAGTATTTGTGTGACTATCAGGATGTATTCAGTGAGTCCAGGTCCAGTGATCTTCCTCCTCATAGGGACTGTGACTGCGCTATAGATTTGATTCCTGGCAGTAAATTTCCTAAGGGACGATTATTTAATTTGTCTGTACCCGAGCATGCCGCGATGCGTTCTTATGTCAAGGAGTCTTTGGAGAAGGGGCATATTCGTCCATCCTCTTCCCCTCTTGGTGCGGGATTCTTTTTTGTGGCCAAGAAGGACGGGTCTTTGAGACCTTGTATAGACTATCGGCTTCTGAATAAAATCACTGTTAAGTTTCAGTATCCTTTGCCACTATTGTCAGACTTGTTTGCTTGGATTAAGGGTGCCAAGTGGTTCACCAAGATAGATCTTCGTGGTGCGTACAACCTTGTGCGCATTAGGCAGGGAGATGAATGGAAAACTGCATTCAATACGCCCAAAGGTCATTTTGAATACTTGGTGATGCCCTTTGGGCTCTCTAATGCTCCTTCAGTGTTTCAGTCCTTTATGCATGATATCTTCCGGAAGTATCTGGATAAATTTATGATTGTTTATCTGGATGATATTCTGGTTTTCTCGGATGATTGGGATTCTCATGTAAAGCAGGTCAGGATGGTGTTTCAGGTTTTGCGTGATAATGCTTTGTTTGTGAAGGGCTCAAAGTGTCTCTTTGGAGTGCAGAAGGTTTCCTTTTTGGGTTTTATTTTCTCCCCTTCTGCTGTGGAGATGGACCCAGTCAAGGTCCGAGCTATTCATGATTGGACTCAGCCCACGTCTGTTAAGAGTCTTCAGAAGTTCTTGGGGTTTGCTAATTTCTACTGTCGCTTTATCGCTAATTTTTCTAGCGTTGTTAAACCTTTGACGGATATGACCAAGAAAGGTTCTGATGTGGCTAATTGGGCCCCTGCAGCCGTGGAGGCCTTCCAGGAGCTGAAGCGCCGGTTTACTTCGGCGCCTGTTTTGTGCCAGCCTGATGTCTCACTTCCCTTTCAGGTTGAAGTGGATGCTTCTGAGATCGGTGCTGGGGCTGTTTTGTCGCAGAGAGGCTCTGGTTGCTCTGTGATGAGACCATGTGCCTTTTTCTCTAGGAAGTTTTCGCCTGCTGAGCGGAACTATGATGTTGGTAATCGGGAGTTGTTGGCCATGAAGTGGGCATTTGAGGAGTGGTGTCATTGGCTCGAGGGTGCTAAGCATCGTGTGGTGGTCTTGACTGATCACAAAAATCTGATGTATCTCGAGTCTGCTAAGCGCCTGAATCCTAGACAGGCTCGTTGGTCATTGTTTTTCTCTCGTTTTGACTTTGTGGTCTCGTACCTGCCTGGTTCGAAGAATGTTAAGGCTGATGCTCTTTCTAGGAGCTTTGTGCCTGACTCTCCTGGAGTCTCGGAGCCAGCTGGTATTCTTAAAGAGGGAGTAATCGTGTCGGCCATATCTCCTGATTTGCGACGTGTGTTGCAGAGATTTCAGGCTGGTAGACCTGACTCTTGTCCACCCGACAGACTGTTTGTTCCTGATAAATGGACCAGCAGAGTCATTTCCGAGGTTCATTCCTCGGTGTTGGCGGGGCATCCAGGAATTTTTGGTACCCGAGATTTGGTGGCTAGGTCCTTTTGGTGGCCTTCCTTGTCACAGGATGTGCGGTCATTTGTGCAGTCCTGTGGGACTTGTGCTCGGGCTAAGCCTTGTTGTTCTCGTGCTAGCGGGTTGCTTCTGCCCTTGCCCGTCCCGAAGAGGCCTTGGACACACATTTCCATGGATTTCATTTCTGATCTTCCGGTGTCTCAAGGAATGTCTGTCATCTGGGTGGTGTGTGATCGTTTTTCAAAGATGGTCCATTTGGTACCCTTGCCTAAGTTGCCTTCCTCTTCCGATCTGGTTCCTTTGTTTTTTCAGAATGTGGTTCGTTTACACGGCATTCCGGAGAATATCGTGTCCGACAGAGGATCCCAGTTTGTGTCCAGATTCTGGCGATCTTTTTGTGCTAAAATGGGCATTGATTTGTCGTTTTCATCTGCCTTCCATCCTCAGACTAATGGTCAAACGGAGTGAACTAATCAGACACTGGAGGCTTATTTGAGATGTTTTGTTTCTGCGGACCAGGATGATTGGGTGACCTTCTTGCCATTGGCGGAGTTTGCCCTTAATAATCGGGCTAGTTCCGCTACTTTGGTTTCGCCATTCTTCTGCAACTCTGGTTTTCATCCTCGTTTCTCCTCGGGTCATGTTGAGTCTTCTGACTGTCCTGGGGTGGATTCCGTGGTGGATAGGTTGCAGCGGATTTGGAATCATGTGGTGGACAACTTGAAGTTGTCACAGGAGAAGGCTCAGCGTTTTTCCAACCGCCGCCGCGGTGTGGGCCCCCGACTTCGTGTTGGGGATTTGGTTTGGTTGTCTTCTCGGTATGTCCCTCTGAAGGTTTCCTCTCCTAAGTTTAAGCCTCGCTTTATTGGTCCTTATAAAATTTTGGAAGTTCTTAACCCGGTTTCTTTTCGTTTGGATCTTCCGGTGTCGTTTGCCATTCACAACGTGTTCCATAGGTCTTTGTTGCGGCGGTACGTTGTGCCTGTGGTTCCTGCTGTTGAGCCTCCTGCTCCGGTGTTGGTTGAGGGCGAGTTGGAGTACGTGGTAGAGAAGATCTTGGATTCTCGTCTCTCTAGACGGAGGCTTCAGTATTTGGTCAAATGGAAGGGCTATGGTCAGGAGGATAATTCCTGGGTGGCCGCCTCTGATGTTCATGCGGCCGATTTGGTTCGTGCCTTCCACGCTGCTCATCCTGGTCGCCCTGGTGGTCTTGGTGAGGGTTCGGTGACCCCTCCTTAAAGGGGGGGTACTGTTGTGAACTATATTTCTTGGCTCCCTCTTGTGGTCACTAGTGATTTGGCACTTGGATTGTCTTTTACCAGGTTGGTACTCACCTGCTTCGTTAGGCCTGGGGTGTTGCTATTTAAACTTCCTGGATTCTCAGTCCAGTGCCTGGCATCGTTGTAATCAGTTCATTTCTGTTTGCTCCTGTCTTCAGGTCCTGGTTCTTTGCAAGATAAGCTAAGTCCTGCTTTCTTATTTTTTGTTATTTTGCTTGTTCATATTTTTGTCCAGCTTGTACAAAATGTGATTCCTGATATTGCTGGAAGCTCTAGGGGGCTGATATTCTCCCCCCTCACCGTTAGTCGGTTTGGGGGTTCTTGGATATTCAGCGTGGATATTTTGCAGGGTTTTTTGCTGACCATATAAGTCATCTTACTATTTTCTGCTATTAGTCAGTGGGCCTCTCTTTGCTAAAATCTAGTTCATTCTTACGTTTGTCTTTTCTTCTTACCTCACCGTTATTATTTGTTGGGGGCTTGTATTACTTTGGGGTCTTTTCTCTGGAGGCAAGAGAGGTCTTATTTTCCCTGATAGGGTTAGTTAGTTCTCCGGCTGGCGCGAGACGTCTAGGATCAACGTAGGCACGTTCCCCGGCTACTGTTAGTGTTTGTGCTAGGATCAGGTATATGGTCAGCCTAGTTACCACGTCCCTATGAGCTGGTATTTATGTTTGCAGACTTTGCTGTAATCTCTGAGATCCTTGCCATTGGGATCATAACAGGGGCCACAATGAACTGTATGGAGCATTATATGGGGCCTATTTTGTATGGAGCATCTTATGGGGCCATAATGAACAGCAGAGGTGTTAAACTGCATTCCTCGAGGGCCTCAAACCATGAGTGTTTTCAAGATTTCCTTAGCATTCCACAAGGTGCTGGAATCATTCCGTGCAGGTGATTAAATTATCACCTGTGCAATACAAGGAAATCCTGAAAACATGACCTGTTGGCGGCCCCCGAGGAATGCAGTTTGACACCTCTGATGAACAGTATGGAGCATTATATGGGGCTCCTGATTCAATATGGATATTCAAAAACACTTAAAGGGAACCTGTCACCCCCCCCCCCCCAGTCGTTTCAAACTAAAAGAGCCACCTTGTGCAGCAGTAATGCTGCATTCTGACAAGGTGGCTCCTTTAGTTCTGGGTGCTGTAACTTGAGAAATAATCAGTTTTATAATTTGTCTGAAATACCTGGTCCTCAGTCAAGCAGGCCGGCATTTCCCCCTTGCTTCAGACAGCACACAGCTGTCACTCACATCTTCTTGGCGCCGGGCGCCGCCTCCTCCTCGCCGCTGTTTTCAAAAGTAGCCGGCGCCTGCGCTCTTATCCCCTGCCTGGTGCAGGCGCAGTGAGCGCTGGCCGTCTTTCCTCATATGCAGTCTCGGTGACTGCGCCTGCGCGGCCGCCCTGCCTGTGAATCCCAGCCCCGCAATGTGAATAAATCATAAGTCACTGCGGGGCTGGGATTCACAGGCAGGGCGGCCGCGCAGGCGCAGTCAGCTTGGCTGCATATGAGGAAAGACGGCCAGCGCTCACTGTGCCTGCACCAGGCAGGGGAAAAGAGCGCAGGCGCCGGCTACTTTTGAAAACAGCGGTGAGGAGGAGGCGGCGCCCGGCGCCAAGAAGATGTGAGTGACAGCTGTATGCTGTCTGAAGCAGGGGGGAAACGCCGGCCTCCTTGACTGAGGACCAGGTATTTCAGACAAATTATAAAACTGATTATTTCTCAAGTTATAGATCGCACAACCTCACAGGCATCATATCAGTGCCACACATGTCATTCAACAAGGATATGACAGGAACCACACAGAAAGAAAAAGAGCCCGCTCAATGAAAGATATTGTGACTCCGGAGAAAAAAGAGCAATCAGATATATAAAAAATATGAAAAAGTTTTATTAATGAATAATAAACAGAATAACATACAATCAAGTGCATAGAAAATAGCAGGGGGAGACCCCAAAAGGAAAACCGCAGGACTCCAAGCTGAGTGCCCAGACACTAGACGCTCAGCACAAATTCAGTTCTAAACCAAGCATAAAGTGCACAGTGCATGGTGCAATATCAGTGCCGCATCTAGGCAGCATATCCATTTTTTACCCCATAGGTAGCCGCATAGTGCTGAGACAGTATAATAGTAAGTAACCCCTAGGGGTGGAATGCTTACCAGGCAATAAGTTATAGGAGTCCCGGGCCGGGTGTGCGTGTCCCGACGCGCGTTTCACGGGTGACAAGCCCCGCTTTCTCAAGGGAATACAACAATAGCCCAGACAGGACCTTATATTAGCCTTTGACCTGACATGTGACATTCGGCCGGCCAATCACAGATGGGGTTGTCGGCGCATGCGCACCGCGATTGCCAGACTCCCGGCCAGAGAAGCAGGGCGTCATCGTTGTCACATGAGAGAGGGGAGGAGGAGCAATCCCCCGTCTCATGGACGAGGATAAAGACGCGCCGCTGCACAGCCGAGCATCGGCACCGCAGTATGCACGCGCACCCCCACTGCGCCACCAATGTAAGGCGTGTATGCACAAAACGTGTCTAATAATGTAAAGGGACAGTCCTATAGGACAGAGTATAAGAAATGTGCATATAAATACAGAATAATAAGGGAATAAGATGTGCCGATTCCAATATGATCTGAAGTATACGGCGTAACATGGTGTCCCATCTTTTATGCATATTCAGACACTCCAGAAGCAGAGGTATTTCAAACATGGGTGGGTTGATGATAAGCAGCCATATCCAGTGAAGGTATCCTGCCTGGGGTAACAAGAATAATAAAAATAGACAAGAACAGAGAAAGTTAAAAACAGTAAGCTAAAAACAAAAACCACACGCCCAAGCCCCAGGGAACGGGCAAGAAGCCAGGAGCAATATTTTTTCTTTTTTTCATTTTTTCAAAGGAATAAATATACATATATGTATAAACCAAATATACTCAGAGAAAGGAGGAAAAAGAGAGTGACTCGTTTAATCCTCTTGGGGTCATGGTATCTAAAACCACGATCCATTTAGCCTCTACCTGTGCAAGTATTTTTTTGTAATTCCCCCCTCGGATCCCCAGATGAATAATGTCGATACCCCGCACCATAAGTGATGTGGGGTCACATCCATGAAATTGCCTGAAATGGCGCGGGATGGTTTTAAGGAGGGATAAATCAGTCACTGTCCTGGCCGCGCCAATGTCCCGCACATGCTCACGCACACGTATTCTAAGTTCTCTTGATGTCAAACCGATGTAGATTTTTGGACAGCCACATGTGGCATAATAGATGACATTGGTGTTCCCACATGAAATACGGTGCCTAATATCAAATTCTCTTTTACCATCGGATGATTTAAATGTGGTGCATCGCAGGACATTTGCGCATGCCAGGCAGTGACCACAGGGTATGGATCCAACAATGGGCCCTTTGGACCCAAACGGATTAACTCTAAATGGAACGTAATGACTTTTTGCCAGAAGGTCTTTTAAATTTTTAGATCTGGCAGTCATAGAAGGGCCCATCCCTAGTGATGTTTGTAAAGAGGGTTCAGCCCCCAAGATGGACCAATGTTTTTGAAGAATATTTCGCATCTCCTCCCATTCATGATTATAAGTCGAGATATACCTAATCGGGCCATTGTCACGGGTCCCTTTTCTCGTCCTTGAGGGCTGCAGTAGGTCATTACGAAAAGTCCCTCTAGCCCGTTGGCAACCCCGTTTGATGCATCTATTCGAGTAGCCACGCGCGGAAAACCGTGTTTTGAGATCCGCACACTGGCTCTCGAATTTTGCATCCGACGAACAGATCCGCCTCATCCTCAGGAACTGACCAACCGGGACGGCCCTGATCGTAGATGGGTTATGAGCAGAGGATGCATGGATAAGTGCATTAACCGATGTTGGTTTGCGATAAACATCCGTCTGGATGCGGCCAGTGTGGTCCACCTCAAAAGTGACATCCAAAAAATTAACTTTTTTGATGTCATAGGTATAAGTTAGACGGATATTTAGAGCATTCTAGTTAAGTGTCCCCATAAATTCCCCGAGCTGCTGCACCGTCCTGTCCCGTCCCACAAAAAGAAGACATTGTCTATATAACGGTGCCAGCACAGCACATGGGAGGCGGCCCGTGGGCCCTCGTCCCCAAACAAAAACCGCTCCCAGGACCCCAGGAAGAGATTTGCGTACGAGGGCGCACAGGCCGCGCCCATGGCTGTGCCGCGCGTCTGAAGGTAAAAGCAATCTTTGAAGACGAAGTAATTGTGGGTAGGGATATAGTGCAGCAACTCGAGGATAAACTCACAAAAAGGGCCGTCCCGGTTGGACGCGCCGACAAAAAGGTGGACAGCCTCAATACCATGTTGATGGTTAATGCAAGTATATAGGCTTTCTACATCTGTCACCAGCAACGTGTCATGATCCACAAGAATGCCATCAACCCTCGCCAGGGCGTCCGTCGTGTCACGTACATAGGATGGAAGTGTTTCCACCAGAGGTTTTAAATAAAAATCTATGAACTGGCATATCGGATCGCATAGACTGCCAATTCCTGACACTATGGGACGCCCAGGGGGGTCGACGGCACTCTTGTGGATTTTGGGCAATAAATAGAAGGTTGAGATTTTAGGAAACCTAACTGTCAAACCCTCAAGGACTTGTTTGGTAATTAGACCATCATCAAGGGCCCTAATTAGGATTTTTTGGAGATCCAATGAGAACGTGGATGTAGGATTAAAGGACAATCTGCGATAAGTATCTCGGTCCCTCAGTTGGCGAAATGCTTCGCGTTCATATTTATCTTGAGGCCAGATGACTATGTTGCCCCCCTTGTCAGCCGCCTTAAAAACGATATTGGGTAATTTTTGGAGATCTGAGATGGCCGTCCTTTCATCTTTCGTGAGGTTATCAAAGCGCCGTCTAGTAGATAGTTCCTTGAATTCCTGTGTTACCAGTGTCGTAAAGATGTCAATAGCAGGACTAAGTGACAAGGGGGGAAACCTAGTCGATCTGGCCATAGCAGAGGGTGGAAACCTACTTGTACTGGGGCCCTCCTGCTCCTCCAGGAGGTCCTCCAAGTCATGAAGGGTCTCTCTCTCGATCTCAGACATCAGTTCACATGACTCTTTCTTATGATGGAGTTTTCTGAGAAGCAATTTTCGAGAGAATAAGTTGAGGTCCTTCATGGCTGTAAAAAAGTTGAACGAATTAGTAGGGGCAAAAGAAAATCCCTTACTCAGTACCCTTATTTGGGTCTCAGTTAGTGTGTATTGAGAGAGATTCACTACCTATAATCCTCCCTGCTGGTTAGAATTCCCTCCAGTTTGTTTTGATTTAGTTGTCTGTCTTGTGGTGCGTCTAGCGGTGGATGTATTTGTTATGGAACCACCTTGTGAGGAGCCCCTTAATACTGGTTCATCCTCACCGGACAGATTAGATCTCCTGGAATTTGATCGAGATCTTGAATAGGAGGAATTTCTCAACTGAGGTCTTGACCGACTATACGCATTTTGCCACTTATAAACACGATGGAGTTTCTTGTCCTCCACGTCTCTTTGAAATTTCTTAGTTTTAAGCGACCCGGGACTCCTATAACTTATTGCCTGGTAAGCATTCCACCCCTAAGGGTTACTTACTATTATACTGTCTCAGCACTATGCGGCTACCTATGGGGTAAAAAATGGATATGCTGCCTAGATGCGGCACTGATATTGCACCATGCACTGTGCACTTTATGCTTGGTTTAGAACTGAATTTGTGCTGAGCGTCTAGTGTCTGGGCACTCAGCTTGGAGTCCTGCGGTTTTCCTTTTGGGGTCTCCCCCTGCTATTTTCTATGCACTTGATTGTATGTTATTCTGTTTATTATTCATTAATACAACTTTTTCATATTTTTATTTCTCAAGTTACAGCACCCAGAACTAAAAGAGCCACCTTGTCAGAATGCAGAATTACTGCTGCACAAGGTGGCTCTTTTAGTTTGAAACAACTGGGGGGTGGGTGACAGGTTCCCTTTAACCTACTGATGTCTCAATTAATTTTACTTTTATTGGTATCTATTTTTATTTTTGACATTTACCGGTAGCTGCTGCATTTTCCACCCTAGGCTTATACTCCAATCAACAAGTTTTCTCAGTTTTTTGTTGCAAAATTAGGGGGGGTTGGCTTATACTCGGGTCGGCTTATACTCGAGTATATACGGTAATTCTGTTATTTGTAAAACAACTTCACTTAGGCCGCATTCTCACATTCGTGTTTATTGGGCAGTACACAAACTCAAAATTTCACAGATCCATTCACATATCTGTGAAAATCTCATATCCGAGAATGAGATCTGTGATACTCAGAGCTTGTCCTTTTCTGGTCCAATTTTAAGGATCAGAAAGCACATACTCTATGGGTCTGTGTGCTCTCCGAGAAAAAAAAATCAGGCAGCACACTGACACTTCACACATATACAGAAATGTATATTATTATGTATAGTACAGTCCCTTAATTTATAATCTACTTTCTTGCTATATATAGCACCATCCCTTAGTATACAGTGCACGTTCTTGCTATACATGCCATCCTTAATTACATAATTACATATTCCTCTTCTATTATGTATAAAGCCATCCCTCATTACATACCATCGCCTCTAGTCATGGTGTTATCCTTTATTATGTAGCACTCTTTATGTACAGCATAGCCCATTATTACACAGTATTATCTCTTGTCCCTTACATAGCATATTTTCATTTTTTGTATTCACAACTCACTCTCTTTATTACATAGAGTCCTCCCTTGTTAGATATAAAATAACTGCTGATTGGGCAACATCTGACTAGTAGTCCAGTCCATCAGCCACCTCTATTAGAAACAAAGCGTTAGCATGCTCCATCAGCACTCAGTTCACTTTATGTCTATCAAGAGCGGATGGTATGTAATAAAGGACAGGGCACTATAAATAACCAAAATAATGAGAATCCGATATGTATGGTATAGTGCTCTACATAATGAGAAGACACTGTGTAATAAGGAACACATTTCTTGCACAGGGGCCCCAAGGTGTCCGTTTCCGTCCCTGGGATGAAACCGTATCACTAATTTATTTGCTCTGACTGAAGAGTCCCATTTTACTCCTAAGTCATTCAACTTCAGTCTGTCTTCTCTGCCTCCTGCTTGTGATAAGTTTGTACGTATAAGCTTTTACAGGTATGGGGCAGGGAAGTCTGTAAAATCTGCATCTTGTAGCAATATACTAGAGAGCTTTGGTGCTTTTGGAGATTTATAACTACAGTTTATAATTGTAAGTCTTCTATTGCTTTTTTTTCTGAAAGGCAGAAATAGCTTTTTCTACTTCATAATTTGAGTCTGTATAATTAGCTGCAGTTATAAATCTCCCATAATCTCCAGTGTATTTTCTATTAGATGAGTCATGACAGATTATCTTTTAAAAATCATACAAGATACTTAGCCCATAGTATCCAGTGCATCACTGAAGAAGTCTGAGGTTATTTGCACACACAATTTTTTTCAATAGTCTTTTGGAGCATGTCTGCCTCGAGGCTGAAAAATTGCTTCAAAATCATTGAAAGCCTTTTCCTATTTATGTATTTATATTGTAAAACAACTTTGGGGTTCTTCTGTTGGAAAATATTCAGTAGAAGGAAAAAAAGCCTCATAAAAAAAATTATCCATGGACAGGCCCAAAGAGCAAGAGCTGGTGGATCATAAACGTAGAATGATGCAAAAATTAGACCACTTCTGTCTGAAAAAATGTGTTCCTTTGTCAGTATTTTAGTACAATATGAATATATATTTGCCATGCTGAGTTAGTGCAGTACACGGTATAATACGAAGGCAAAGTTTGGGTACTTTCACTGTGCACCCAGGGATAAGCTGCTTCTTGCTGTTAGGAATTATAGGCTGTCTCTGCTGGGAAGACTGATTTGGGAGTTGGGAATTTCCACTACTTAGAGCAGCATAGCTGAACTAAATGTTTTTGGAAGAAACTCTAACCACAAGAGTGATTTCAGAGGCAAACATGCTGGCAGAATGAGCGAGCCACAGCACACATGCTAACATGTCATGTTTCTGATGAGTGATTGGAAACCGCGTACATCAGTGTTCTGCCGGAGACTAACACAAGCCCACAATATCTACTACCAAATAACAAAGAATATTCTCAATAAGCCTGGAATGCATTACAGGGATATATCAATTAAGATCATTCTCCCTGACTTCATATTCTGACAATGCAAAATCTGAGCTCAACAAACCAGAAATGGAAGGACTGGATAACTAACAGCTGGTTGGACACAACTTGATCTGAAACTCAAGGGGCTTTACAAAAATGTATTTATATTTGTTTTGCTTTTAATTAATCTTTTTGGCTCTTTATAATGTCTGTTATTAGAACATTCATTATGTTCTTGATATTGTTCAATGCAAATAACACATGTAGAGATGTAGAACTGTTGACTCTAAAAAGATTAATTACATAACACCGTGACCTATGTAACCCCTGTGAGGGGAGACTTGTGTATAGAGTCTGACAGGAGCAGACAGTGGTTCTCAGTAACAGACAGGAAAGATATATATATATCTTGGTACCCTACTAGCCAGTGGATAGTAAAATATTTAGAATTGAGAGTCCTCAGTGGTTGATACCTTTTAATGGCTAACTGAAAAGATGGTAACAAATTGCAAGCTTTCGAGATTACTCCGGTCCCTTCATCAGGCATAGACTAAGAAATTCTGAAGAATCACATATTTATGCACAACACAGAACAGAAAAATGCCATTGATAAGACAGGTGACGTGAAGCAGAATTACCATTATGTGAGTGATAAACAGTTATGTCCATAAATATTGGTACAGTTCGTAGATAAGGAGTGTGAATGTTTTACTGTCCTCTGATTGGGGTCTGGTTCTCTGTTATGATGCCCCCACACAGTCTGAGGAGCAAATTCCTTAATTGATGTAAAAAGACATAAATCCATGCAACACATTCATTCCTGCACTGAGTGTGTCAAAGGTCATCATCAGCTTATATTCCCAGACTCTTCTGTCTCTCTGAGATTTTAAGTTACCTTTTAATACAAGTAATTTCATGTCCATAATGCTGTGATCAGGGAGACAAAAATGTATTGCCACAGGTAGATCCATTCTTTTCTCTCTTATTGTATGGCGATGAGAGTTCATCCTTGTTCTCAGTTTCTGCCCCCTACATAAAGACCCCATAAAGACCCCCAGTTGGACATTTAGTACAAATAATTAGGTACACCACATTAGATGTGATGCAGATGAAAGTTCCTCGGATCTTGTAGTCCTGATGTGAATTGGGGACCTTTATCTTGTCCGTGGTCATTATAAATGGACAGGTTTTACATTTTTTCTGTTTGCACGGAAGGGTTCCTGCAGCTGTTTAAAAGGACAGAGAGCTTCTGATAATGATACTTCTTAGATTTGGGGGCTGCCTAAAACACAGTAGTGGGGAGTCTGGAAAAATGGATTGCAAGCAGGCATATTTTTGTAGTAAAGGTTGTAATTTCCATGCAGCTCCCCTTAGCACCTCCAGATTTGGATTGTAGGCGACTACTAGAGGCACCCGGTTGTTTTCTTCTTTAGCTTTGTAATGTAGCAGGTGATTCCTTCATATTCTAGTTGCTATTGTAATTTGGTTTTGAATTGTTCTTGGATGGTAGCCCTGATTCAAAAAGGTCTTTCTGAGGCGACCAAGGTGTTCATCTCTATACATGGGGTTGGAACATATACGATTATATCTGATGACTTGGCTGTATACAATAGAGTTTTTTGTGTTTTGGATGGAAACTGTACCATTTAAGGTATATACAAACAGAACGTCAGTAATAGGTAGCCAAAGAATATATTAACGGCGACTCTGATCACAATCATATAATCAAGGAGAACTAAGAGTCCGAAAAATAGCCAAAATAGTGGATAATCTTAAGTTTAAGTTTTATTGAAAAAGTTTCAACAATACACAATACTACAAAAGCATGTAGTAGCATGCCTCACCAATTACCCCGCGATGACTGCCAGAAGGAGCAAAAACTTAAAAGATCTTTTGGTTTCTAGTCATTATGCTCCAAAGATAAATAAATACAATTTTGGCTCTGGTGGACCACCTAATGGCTGTTTTCCATGTGGAAACTGTATAGCGTGCCCGAATATCTGTCGTGTTGCCACTTTTGACTCGGTTGATGGGGAAAGAACTTACTCCATTAACCATCACATAAATTGCAACACGACTCAGGTAATATACTACGCGGTATGCGATTGCCCAAAGGTTTATGTAGGTTTAACATCTCGTCGTCTGGGCACCCGCATACGCGAACATGTACGCGATATATTGGCTGCCAAAAAAGTGACAGACATGACGCTTCTGAAAACGATACCACGTCATTTCAGTCAGCGTCATGGGTGCAGCCCCAAATCCTTCCAGACACGAGGAATTGACCATGTTTTATGTGGTATAAGAAGAGGAGACATCAAGCACATATTGGCACAGCGAGAATGCCGCTGGATCACTTTATTGGGTACTATGGCCCCAATGGGTCTCAATGAAACCCAGGGCTTCTCATCTTTCTTATAGATACTGTTGAGGATTCTCTGTGTTTTGTCTTTGCCATTTACCATCGGTTTTAATTTGTGTCTCTATCTATAATTAGTGTTTTAGAGTGTCGATGTCATGGTCCTATCCACATGTTTTCCGAAAGCGGGGCCATTTACAAGAATATGGGACAAGATTTCAGTAGCGCATTTCAGATGGAGGAATCACAAGATGTTGTAATGTGGAATGTGGTATATGCAAGAATACATCATGGACTAAAAGACTACTAAGTGTTAATAAATGTGTATTTTTCCTATGTATATGATGAGTTTGTTTTTGACATTATTCTGACTGGTGTGTCTGATATATTAATATTTATCTTGTATTCCTCTTATATACGTATACAGTGCCTACAAGTAGTATTCAACCCCCTGCAGATTTAGCAGGTTTACACATTTGGAATTAACTTGGCATTGTGACATTTGGACTGTAGATCAGCCTGGAAGTGTGAAATGCACTGCAGCAAAAAAAGAATGTTATTTCTTTGTTTATTTTTTTTTTTAAATTGTGAAAAGTCTTTTCAGAGGGTCATTTATTATTCAACCTCTCAACCCACCAGAATTCTGTTTGGTTCCCCTAAAGTATTAAGAAGTAGTTCAGGCACAAAGAACAATGAGCTTCACATGTTTGGATTAATTATCTCTTTTTCCAGACTTTTCTGACTATTTAAGACCCTCCCCAAACTTGTGAACAGCACTCAAACATGGTCAACATGGGAAAGACAAAGGAGCATTCCAAGGCCATCAGAGACAAGATCGTGGAGGGCCACAAGGCTGGCAAGGGGTACAAAACCCTTTCCAAGGAGTTGGGCCTACCTGTCTCCACTGTTGGGAGCATCATCCGGAAGTGGAAGGCTTATGGAACTACTGTTAGCCTTCCACGGCCTGGACAGCCTTTGAAAGTTTCCTCCCGTGCCGAGGCCAGGCTTGTCCGAAGAGTCAAGGCTAACCCAAGGACAACAAGGAAGGAGCTCCGGGAAGATCTCATGGCAGTGGGGACATTGGTTTCAGTCAATACCATAAGTAACGTACTCCACCGCAATGGTCTCCGTTCCAGACGAGCCCGTAAGGTACCTTTACTTTCAAAGAGTCATGTCAAGGCTCGTCTACAGTTTGCTCATGATCACTTGGAGGACTCTGAGACTGACTGGTTCAAGGTTCTCTGGTCTGATGAGACCAAGATCGAGATCTTTGGTGCCAACCACACACGTGACGTTTGGAGACTGGATGGCACTGCATACGACCCCAAGAATACCATCCCTACAGTCAAGCATGGTGGTGGCAGCATCATGCTGTGGGGCTGTTTCTCAGCCAAGGGGCCTGGCTATCTGGTCCGCATCCATGGGAAGATGGATAGCACGGCCTACCTGGAGATTTTGGCCAAGAACCTCCGCTCCTCCATCAAGGATCTTAAGATGGGTCGTCATTTCATCTTCCAACAAGACAACGACCAAAAGCACACAGCCAAGAAAACCAAGGCCTGGTTCAAGAGGCAAAAAATCAAGGTGTTGCAGTGGCCTAGTCAGTCTCCTGACCTTAACACAATTGAAAACTTGTGGAAGGAGCTCAAGATTAAAGTCCACATGAGACACCCAAAGAACCTAGATAACTTGGAGAAGATCTGCATGGAGTGGGCCAAGATAACTCCAGAGACCTGTGCCGGCCTGATCAGGTCTTATAAAAGACGATTATTAGCTGTAATTGCAAACAAAGGTTATTCCACAAAATATTAAACCTAGGGGTTGAATAATAATTGACCCACACTTTTATGTTTAAAATTTATAAAAATTAAACTGAGCAACAAAACTTTTTGGTTTGTAAGATTTATGCATCTGTTAATAAATCCTGCTCTTGTTTGAAGTTTGAAGGCTCTAACTTATTTGCATCTTATTAAACCTGCTAAATCTGCAGGGGGTTGAATACTACTTGTAGGCACTGTATATATGTATATGGAAATTTATATGCATTCTTGTATCATATGCTGTCCCTGTCATTTCGGGTATGCAATGTTGTTGGACATGACATAATTTTTAATACTGAGTTACTAGAGTTAGATTACCATATTATTTTATTAGCACTTATCATTTTGGGTTTATATATTATTTTTCTTTGTTTTTTTCATTATTATTATTCGGCACTATTATATTATCAATTTTGCACATAAGTGGACCGTGCCCATTGACTCCATGCCCTGCATTGCGGTGGTTTTCAGTCTGTGGGGTGTGGGTTTGATTGTACCCCGCTGCAGGGTTATGGACTCTATATGGAGCGCTAGTCGGTAATTAGCCATGGAGATGATTGTATGTTAAATATAGTACATACTTCTGTTTACAGAACACTTTCACTTTATATTTGCACCCGTCACCTTGTATATTCCTGGGTTCTCAGCCTCTCACTCAGCGGCGGACGCTGGTCACATGATGTGGGTTTAGCGCTGACTCGCTCACGTGATGGCAGACTGCCGAATGGGTCTGAGGGCTGAGACGCAGTGATGCGGTTCACGCATGCGCACTGGCACGTTTAGAGCTGTCGCCTCATTGGCGATGACCTATATTTAAACCGGATGGAGATTTTAGTTAGGCCACGCCCCCTGAGGAAGCGGAATTTATCACACGCGAAACGCGCGTTGGGGTAGCTGACCGAGATCGGGACGGGACCTGTTGCATCAAATGGGTAATTAAATTTTATCCTGTTTACGCCTTTTTGCACATCATTTGTTTGGAGGCATGTGGTGATGTTACCGGCATTCACGATGCAGTTTATACTATGTAGTTGAACCACCACAGCCTAACCAATAAGTGGATGCACCTGATGGTAGTATACTAGTCATATATATTTAAACATACTTACGTTTGGTATACCCATTAATGTCCTGGTCCGTGATCTTTGGTCTTTTATGTACTCACAGATTTTTTCACATGATCTTAAATATATGGTAAATGCTTTTGTAGTATTGTGTATTGTTGAAACTTTTTCAATAAAACTTAAACTTAGATTATCCACTATTTTGGCTATTTTTCGGACTCTTAGTTCTCCTTGATTATACCATTTAAGGTATGTTGGGCGGTCGATTGGCTTCTGATACAGGGATGTTTCTATTTCATTGTTCTGCAGCTTAATGATGGTGTCCAAAAAGTTAATTTCAGTGCAGGAGTAGTTGAGTGTTAAGTTGATGGTAGGATGAAATTGATTAAACTACGCCATATTGAGTTGAGAACTACCAAACACTGCCTACGGAGGCGGCTTACAGGGGTGTTACAACTATATCAACACTGTGGTTTAAGATGGAATTCCATTCTACAATATCAAAGTGGAGAAGTGCAGGCTCTAAGTGTCAATGTCAGAACTGATTGCAAAAGTGTCTGAATGTATTTACTGCATTTATCATTGCAACCTTTAAGTTATGGTAAGAATAGTGGTTGTTTAGATAATGGGGTTTGGCTTCAAAGACCATGGTCACCTTTGTATATCATGTTATAATTTATATATACGGAATGAGCTTATCAGTACATATCAGTGTAGAGCTGGGGGTAAAAGGGTTGTCCGGACTGAAATGAAAAGTCTGAAGTCACTCTCTGTGACTGCAGACTTGTGACTCCTCCCAGCGCACGTACTTGCTCATTGCATCTGTGATGAGCGACGCTATAACGACTAGACAGGGTGCAGCCTAGCTCCATACACTGGTATTATTTTGGTCATGGGTTTAGCCCCTTTCAATGTGGGTGATATGCAGCAAAATCTGTGAGAAAATTCCAAATGTAAGCCGTGTTAACTTTGCCTATGTTTTCACCACTTATTTGTGGTGGAATTTTTCCATTGCAATTGTCTTGCGTAGATATATGGAAGTGGGTCATTTACAGGTGTCTAACCTATGACCTTTAACTTGGTACTTCACAGAAACAATGTTCAACTGCAAGGCATTTACAACGAGTACATAATCTATGCAGTTATACTACAGAACAAAGGCAATAAGGGGCTTTGGGGTTACACAGGCAAGATGAGGCAAGTTTCTTGGAACAGTCTCTTAGCACAGTTCACAATATAACTCACAGCATGTAATTGTAGGGTTTAGCTGGATAGATCAGGTGATAGTCAAAACTCAGCACATCACAGCTTAACCTCCTCCAAAATAAAGGATGTAGACTAAAAGTGGTCCTCAATGCTCTGTAATACCTAAGGCCACCTGCATACTTAGAGTTCACCCCAGCAGCACCTGTCTTAAAAACAAGCTTAAGTGTATAGGCGGTGGTTAGTATCACCCTGTTGGATTTTAGTGTTGCTATTCCTAACTTCAACCACAAATTCTACTGACTGCTCCAGCCCATAACTGATGCACCTTGAAAGGCAACTAGCTCACTTTATCTCTGTTTACCTATCTTTGTATACTTTGCTCCCACCAAAAATCAAGTCATTGTGAGGCAATTCTATAGTGCCCTACATGTCACCAATGAGCAAGAGAAACTGGAAAAGTAATAAATGCAATAGGGTCTTACCCGAGTAGGAACAGGGAGATAAAAATTATGTTTTGCTCCACTGAGTTGTTAGTGAAGTCACAATCCCTGTACAAGCTTAGAAAAAGGCTGCTGCAGATCCACGATGTGGAGGAACTTGTGATACTGTAGGCAAGTGGGTTAAAATCTGCACTGCCATACTTATTGACAGAGCACACCGAGCTTTAAGACCCCGCAACAATGACTCAGACATCCCCATAGATGTAATTTGCCGAGTTCATTATTTCAAAACCAAAGAAGAAATTATGAGACCGGCTCGGTCCAAAGGACCTATGGATTTTGATGGGATCCATTTACATTTTATGGCAGACTTATCTAGGTCAACCTTATCAAAACGTAGGGCTCTGCGCCCACTGTTGGAAGTTCTCAGAGAGAAAGAAATGTCCCCTACTCGAGGGTTTTCCCTTCCAATTACAAGTGCGCAACCAGCATGGAACTTTCTTTCTGAGTAACCCACACGGATTGCAGTCAGTCCTAGAGGACCTGGATCTGCCAGAAATTACTATGTCTGATTGGCTCACAAACCCTTTGACTCCTTTGGACTCCTGCATGAATCGCTGACAAGTACAACAATCCCAAAGACTCAGAAGATGACCATCCTCTCGTTCTCGTCCAGTTGAACAATTTGATGGTGGTTTCTCTTACATTCTAGGAGATTCAATAAAAGCTTGTCTATTGAATCTTATACATCACTCACCAATTTCTTTTTTTTTTTAGTGTTTATACTGTGGACTTAGGTGTAACTGCATTTGTTAGAATCATAAGACACTTTATTTTATATAATGTGATCCGTACTGTGGATTTCCGAGGGTGATGTCGTTTGATATACCTTGCCTTTAAAGGAGATTCTACCGAACCCTTGGACTAATTATTTAGACACAAATATGCAATCTATATTGTGTGCATGCGAGAAGATTTATGAACATACAAGTAGATATCTGTAGTTAGTATGATAGACTAAAACAACTTTCAGAAATGCCTAACGGTCTAGAATGAACACTGGTATATGTTCAAATAGGGTTAAATACTGCATTTTTTTCCTCAGAGGTTGCCTAGTGTTATGCATCTTTAAATGGGCATGATCCTTGTGCTAGTTGGAACTTAGGTTTTTTTTATATTTTTAGTTAGCATTTTTATATGCTTCTTACAATCTTTAGTTTGTTTGGGCCAAGATCCCCAGGAGTTATTCAATGTTCCTTTGAAAGACACTCCCTAATTAGGGCGACTTGTTTTATAAAAGTTTAAAGTTTCCTTTTCCCTTCTTTACATCCTCTGCCTAGGATTGAGGATTTGGCCTATTCTCTATATCAGAGGTCCCCAACCGCCGGTCCGCGGACCAGGACCGGGCCGTTGGGGTTTTTCAGCCGGTCCGCGGCGCCGCTGACAGCTACTTAGGCAGAGAGCACACACCCGCGGGCTGAGGCGGCTGTGGCAGGGGCTGTGTGCCCGGAGCAGCAGCTGCTGCTGAGAGAAGGTGGGCGCCTCAGCCGCGGGCTCCAGAAGGTAAACACCGGCCACGCCCCCCACAGCGCTCTCCCCAGCGTGCAGCATGGGGCCGGCCAGTACATTTCCAGCAGCCCGCTCTCCTCCACCTGGTGCTGCCCAGGGCACTGCCAGCCATGTTACGTGTGCCACACAAGTGCACATGGAGGGCGGGCTGCAGCAGCATGGAGCCAGCCTGTGCCCGGGCGCTGCACCGAGGATGACGGGGCAGGAGGTGCCCAGTGCCGCAGTCATTAATAAGGAGTTTAGCAGTAAACAAGCGTGTGCGGGAACAGCGGGCTGGGCCCCTCTGAATGAAGGTATTACCGGCGACTGTGCAGGGTCCATGTGTGGGGAGCTGGGGTATATGTAGCAGTGCTGAATATTTTTTTGTTGATAGGATTTCATGAAGTGGCCATGAAACTTAATAAATAACAAACTCAGCACTGCTACATCAGTAAAAAACCAATTGATTAATCATTAATGAATGTACTCTGCTGTGACACCATCAGCTCTGCTACATCTGTGTTCAGTGTTTCATAAACCCGACAAATGAATCACTCTGTGTATGAAATCTACAAGTGACACATTCCTCTCTGCTACATCTGGCCTCATGCTAAAGCTTTGTGGTACTTTTATCAGTGCAGTGTGGACCGATAACTTCTCTTGAGAGCACATGATCAATGACTAACACAGGTCTGCTACATCCGCACCGCCGTGCCGGAGGAAATGTTATGGAATGATCAGGAAACTGTCAAGGAGCGAAAGAAAAAGAACAAATCCAGCCCTGCTACATCTGAGTTACAATATTATTAGTGAACCATCACACAGCAGAGGGTTCGTCATAATGTATCAGTGCAGGATAGTTATAATATAAGCTCCATCCCTCCATAACCCCACCCCCATATGACCAAAGTCCCGCCCCTGCCCCACCCCCACCGGGCCATGGAAAACTGGTCTTGCTTAAAGCCGGTCCCTGGTGCAAAAAAGGTTGGGGACCTCTGCTCTATATAGGCTTATTTCAACCTCTTCTATCTTTATTTTTTACCTATATCTTCTCTATTTCTGTCCCACAAAAACGTTTTCAAATTCCATCTGGGATGCATAAAATGGGAGTGCAAACTGTTTTCTTACAAGAGAACCATCTAATATATAATTGCCTAGAATACTACTTCCTGCAATTTGTGCCAACTTCCGTGGCTTTGTCCGGAGCTAATGTCCGGAGATAATGGAAGCCCCCCCCCTACTTTACGTAGGGAATATAGGGGGGGTCACATGGCCACACAGCATCTGAATATGATTGGCTAAAACAGGTTACTAGCCAGAATAGTAAGTTGGGTTATTTATATTAAGTTTTGGATTGGTAAATCCAGCTCCTATCATCTTTTTTGGCGGTCATTTAACGGCTGACTATTGGCTGTCAGTGCGTTGCTGTACAGTCGCTGGGTTATTTATGGCCAGGTTCTGGCAAGTTTCGGGCATTCTGAGGCGACAGTCAAGATAAGAAGACCCCACGTCGCTATATGGATACGCTATTGCAGCAAGTGCTTGCGAGGGCAGCGGAGGACGATGGGGCTGCCTGGCTGCTGTCCTGCCTAGCTCCAAAACCTGTGGCGGCAGCGCCGGAGGGCGTTCGTGAACAACCGGATCCCAGCACAATGCCGCAGCCCATACCTTTGCCTCCAGTGTCTTCCCCGGTCCACCGCGGCAGCGCCAGAAAAAGAAAACCAAGAACGGCGTATTCCCCTTCACACTCTTCTCCAGCACCCAGGCATTCTACGATGGAGAACAGCAGGAAGTCCCGCCTCACCACGGCTAGAAGATCCCGAAGTCCATCTCGCGTTGTGCAGAGACGTCGCGACGAGTCACCGCCTTCGTCATCAGGCGCCGCCAGCAAAACCGGAAGCAGTCGCGGCCGGAAGAACCAAGCGGTGAGAGCGCCAATTTCAAATGCCGGTTCCCCTTTAGCAGCGGCTGCGGATTTCACCTTTCCAGCGGCTTCCAGGATGTCTTCAGCTCATATCCAGGACCCGGATTGCCTGCCTGCCTTACCCACGCAGCTGCATTCGCCTAACTTGGAGGGCTTGAGTGCAGGCTGCGCAACGGAGTCGCCATCGGATGTCAGGAGCTCTGGAAGGGGTGAGATTGCGGACACTCAGTTATCTTTAATTAATTGTGACATTAAACGCATGGTTCAGAATGCTCTTTCTGAGGCCCTAGGCGGCTCTTTAGTTACTAGTCCCCACTCCACCCCTCATATAGATTTAACTGCTTCTGTCCCTAAGAATGTTTTTAAGGAAGCGTTAACATGCCAGCTTTCTCCATTAGGATTCCACTTGAGCTCCTCCACTAAGGAGCTTATTTGTAATAACCATTATGTTGAATTATTCTCGTTACTTCCTCGTAGGGAACAGCCGAGTAGGTTTGATAAAAAAGATGAAAAGCCTGATTCAGATGATGCTAAACGCACATTTAAGTCTTTCAACAATTGGCTTCAGGCTTTTGCTATTTACTCGGCTGTTCTTGGAGAGAAGTCGCCTCAGTTGTGTAGTCAATTGTTTCAACATATAGACATTATTTTGGAAGCATATCGCAATTTCGGCGGAGTGGCTTGGCTTCACTACGACGAGGCCTTCCGCCAGAAGCTGGCAGTTCACCCTGAAGTCCACTGGGGTAGTAAGGATGTAGGCTTATGGCTTAATTTAATGCTCCCTCAGAGGCATTTTTCATCCAGATCCTCTTCTGCTCCAGTCTCTAGGAAAGGTTTCTGTTTTGCTTTTAACGAATCTACTTGTAAATGGAGTTCCAACTGTCGCTTTCGCCACGAGTGTTCCTTCTGTGGGAACACACACCCCGCTTTTAAATGCTTCAAGAAGCAATCAGCTGCTGCCGTATCTAAAGAATCTAACGGAAAAAGCAGTGACACCAGTGAAGGTGGAAAACATGGTTTCGTGGCTAAATCAATACCCAGACCGAGCGAGCAGTGACCTGCTTTTTAGAGGTTTTTCATTTGGTTTCTTTGTTCCCCCTTTTCAAGGTTCGTGGTGTAACGTTGTAGATAATCTACGTTCAGTGGATCTATATCCTGATGTCGTGTTAGATAAGATCAGGAATGAATTGGATCTTGGTAGGATAGCAGGTCCTTTTTCTTCTCCTCCATTTGTAAATTTTAGAGTTTCTCCGCTAGGTGTCGTCCCCAAAAGAGATCCTGGTTCTTTTCGGCTTATTCACCATCTTTCTTTTCCTGCTGGTTCCTCTTTAAATGATGAAGTTGACAGTTCTAGCTGTTCTGTGTCATACTCTTCGTTTGACAAAGCAATTGACATTTTACGACAATTTGGACGGGATGCATTATTGTCTAAAGCTGATATTAAATCTGCTTTCCGTCTTCTTCCTGTTCATCCTGACGGTTTTTCCTCTTTGGGCTTTCATTTCCAGGATTGTTTTTTCTTTGATAAATGTCTCCCGATGGGTTTTTCTTTGTCCTGTTTTTATTTTGAGAGTTTTTCCTCATTCTTGCATTGGGTTTTGGAGTCTAATTTACCTAGGGCAGGCATTTTACATTATTTGGATGACTTTCTTTTTGTTGGCCCTCCTTCTTCACACGAATGCCTCAATACATTGAATTCTTTTGTTAATCTATGTAGTCATTTTGGTGTGCCTCTGGCTCAAGAAAAGACTGTTTTGCCCACTACAACAATTGAATTTTTGGGTGTCATTTTGGACTCTTCCACTATGGAGTGTAGACTTCCTGTTGATAAAATTTCCAAATTGCGTTCTGCTTTACTGAAATTTATTTCCAAGCCGAAAGCTACACTTAAGGAGTTACAATCGTTATTGGGCCTGCTGAATTTTGCGAGTAGAATTATTCCAATCGGTAGAGCATTTTCCCGCCGCCTTTATGACGCCACGAAAGGTATTTCTGGTCCTAATTCTCATGTGAGAATCGTTTCATTTTTAAAGGAGGATGCTAGGGTCTGGCTATCTTTTCTGTCTGATTTTAACGGTATATCGTGTTGGCAGACGCCCTTCATTTCTGCAGATTCTTTACCTTTAGTGTTTTCAGTTCATGCCACTACTGGCTGCAGTATGTTATTTTCCTCACATTGGTTAGCTCATGAATGGCCAATTGCTTGGGTCTCTGCGGGTGTTACCGACAATATGATGGTCTTGGAACTTTTTTCTATTTTTTTAGGCATCTACATTTGGGGTCCTTTTTTACAAAATTCCAGAATTGTCCTTCTGTCTCTTGACCCTGGCGTGATTCTCTCGATTAACACCTTATCATCCAGAAACAGATGGGCAGCGAGCATTTTGAGACATCTGGTTCTGGCCTGCCTTAGGCAGAACATTTGGCTTAAAGCAAACTCAGGTAGAAGTAGATTTCATTCCGCTACTGATGCCCTATGTGCTGGTCATTGGTCGAATTTTCGTTCGCAGGTTCCAGAAGCGGACACGGAGGAAACCCCTTGCCCGCCTTCAATCTGGGAAGTGATTTCGGTTTGATCCCGCATTATATTAAAGAGTCATTGTCTGGTAGATCATGGGCCAGTTATTCGGCCGCATGGCTAGCTTGGCTGAATTTTTGCAGTTTGCACTCGTTTAACCATAGAGCACCAAATGCTTTTACTAGTTTAAAATTTTCTGAGTCATTAGTTTCTCAAGGTCTAACCTATTCTGCAGTGTCCAAAAATTTAGCAGGGGTGTCATTCTTTATTAAGCTTCTCGGTGGATCACCACTAACCTCATTTTTCCCAGTTAAACAGTTCCTAAAAGGCCTTAGGAGATGCACGTTTCAACCTGATACCAGACGGCCTATTTCTTTGCCTCTGCTTAAAGATTTGTGTTCGGCTTTGGGCCAGGTTTGTTTAAATTCGGATGAAGTGTTACTGTTCCACACAGCTTTTTGTTTAGCATTTTTTGGGGCACTTAGGGTAGGCGAATTAGTTTCTGCCAATAAGTCTCATCCGTCTGGTCTTAGGTTGTCCGATCTGAAATTATTTGACGGTTTTTTCACACTGTTTATTTGGAGATCTAAGACTGACCAGCTATCTAGAGGAACAACTATTAAAATCGTATCTTTTCCGGATCCATTCATCTGCCCTGTTGTGCGTATTGGGCTTTGGTTACGCACTAGAGCACTTACAGAAGGTCCGTTGTTTATTCATAAAAACGGTTCACCTGCTACAGTGTTCCAATTTAACTTTATCTTGAAAAAATGCCTAAAAGCCGTCGGCAAAGATCATCTCAAAATATCTTCGCACTCATTTCGGATTGGTGCTGCAACTGAGGCCTCTAGGGCTGGCCTCTGTGATTCTCAAATTAAGCGAATTGGGAGATGGGAATCAGGGAGGTTTAAGCTTTATATCCGTCACAATTTATATGACTACTAATTGTTGATTTGTTTTTAGGTCCGGTAATAGTTTGGATAATCGGTCATTCTTTTATTTTCTGGGCGCAAAGACGAGCTTCCCAAAGATGTTACACGGAGAATTTGTCCTTCGACCCGGCATTGGTCCAAATTTTTTGGCATGGTGTCCGTGGACTGAGTTGGTATAATTTAAAATTTGAATTTCAACACTGTATTGATTTATTTCCTTTTCCTGATCTAGTAATCTTGCATGTAGGTGGCAATGATCTTGGAAAATACAGAACCCTGGATTTGCTCGCTCTAATGCGAACCGACTTGGCTAAGCTTAAACAATCCTTTCCTTTTCCGGGCTTTGTGTTTTCTGAGATCATACCTAGGCTATTATGGCAATCTCCAGAATCCAGGTTTATGGATAAGATTCGGAAACGAGTGAACAAAGGCATGGAAAAATTTTTTCCCTTAATTAATGGCTTCTCTTACAGGCACATTGATCTCGAGGGTTTTTTACCTGGTCTCTTTAAACAAGACTCAGTTCATTTGTCTAACATTGGTTGTGATATTTTCAATATTGATATGCAAAACATAGTGGAAAAATGGCTCTGTGGTGTGGGGGGGGCCTTTCCTCTTTGAGGCAAGGCTGTTGGGAAAATCGCCCAGTTTTTCTGGGTGGATGGTTTTGTGGTTTATGGAAGATTGGTCAATTTAATGGATTATTTATTTGGTTTGTTTGTTATGAAATTTATAGTTACCCAAAATAAACATCACGGCCTTATTTTTCCACTATGAAAGCCTTGTCGTGTTTTTATTTATTTTATTTATTTTATTGAATGAATGATGCTTGTGTTGCCATGGAAGCCCCCCCCCCTACTTTACGTAGGGAATATAGGGGGGGTCACATGGCCACACAGCATCTGAATATGATTGGCTAAAACAGGTTACTAGCCAGAATAGTAAGTTGGGTTATTTATATTAAGTTTTGGATTGGTAAATCAAGCTCCTATCATCTTTTTTGGCGGTCATTTAACGGCTGACTATTGGCTGTCAGTGCGTTGCTGTACAGTCGCTGGGTTATTTATGGCCAGGTTCTGGCAAGTTTCGGGCATTCTGAGGCGACAGTCAAGATAAGAAGACCCCACCCTCCCTCCCTTAAAAATGTACTTTGTCGTGATGTTTATGTTGTGGGAAAATCGCCCAGTTTTTCTGGGTGGATGGTTTTGTGGTTTATGGAAGATTGGTCAATTTAATGGATTATTTATTTGGTTTGTTTGTTATGAAATTTATAGTTACCCAAAATAAACATCACGGCCTTATTTTTCCACTATGAAAGCCTTGTCGTGTTTTTATTTATTTTATTTATTTTATTGAATGAATGATGCTTGTGTTGCCATGTTCGGAGCTAATGTCCGGAGCTAATGTCCGGAGCTAATGTCCGGAGATTAATTGCCTAGAATACTACTTCCTGCAATTTGAGCCAACTTCCGTGGCTTTGTCCGGAGCTAATGTCCGGAGCTAATGTCCGGAGCTAATGTCCGGAGATAAGTGACGTCACCAGTGTCCTACACCCAGGCAGAGCACAGGGGCCCCAGGCAGCATATGGGGCCCCAGGCAGAGCACAGGGGCCCCAGGCAGCATATGGGGCCCCAGGCAGAGCACAGTGGTCCCAGGTAGAGCACAGGGGCCCCAGGCAGCCTATGGGGCCCCAGGCAGAGCACAGTGGCCCCAGGCAGAGCACAGGGGCCCCAGGCAGCATATGGGGCCCCAGGCAGAGCACAGTGGTCCCAGGCAGAGCACAGGGGCCCCAGGCAGCCTATGGGGCCCCAGGCAGAGCACAGTGGCCCCAGGCAGAACATGGGGCCCCAGGCAGAGCACAGAGGCCCCAGGCAGCATATGGGGCCCCAGGCAGAGCACAGTGGTCCCAGGTAGAGCACAGGGGCCCCAGGCAGCCTATGGGGCCCCAGGCAGAGCACAGGGGCCCCAGGCAGAGCACAGGGGCCCCAGGCAGCATATGGGGCCCCAGGCAGAGCACAGTGGCCCCAGGCAGAGCACAGGGGCCCCAGGCAGCATATGGGGCCCCAGGCAGAGCACAGTGGTCCCAGGCAGAGCACAGGGGCCCCAGGCAGCCTATGGGGCCCCAGGCAGAGCACAGTGGCCCCAGGCAGAACATGGGGCCCCAGGCAGAGCACAGAGGCCCCAGGCAGCATATGGGGCCCCAGGCAGAGCACAGGGGCCCCAGGCAGCATATGGGGCCCCAGGCAGAGCACAGTGGCCCCAGGCAGAGCACAGGGGCCCCAGGCAGAACATGGGGCCCCAGGCAGAGCACAGGGGCCCCAGGCAGAGCACAGGGGCCCCAGGCAGCATATGGGGCCCCAGGCAGAGCACAGGGGCCCCAGGCAGCATATGGGGCCCCAGGCAGAGCACAGTGGCCCCAGGCAGAGCACAGGGGCCCCAGGCAGCATATGGGGCCCCAGGCAGAGCACAGTGGTCCCAGGCAGAGCACAGGGGCCCCAGGCAGCATATGGGGCCCCAGGCAGAGCACAGGGGCTCCAGGCAGCATATGGGGCCCCAGGCAGAGCACAGTGGCCCCAGGCAGAGCACAGGGGCCCCAGGCAGCATATGGGGCCCCAGGCAGAGCACAGTGGTCCCAGGTAGAGCACAGGGGCCCCAGGCAGCCTATGGGGCCCCAGGCAGAGCACAGGGGCCCCAGGCAGCATATGGGGCCCCAGGCAGAGCACAGGGGCCCCAGGCAGCATATGGGGCCCCAGGCAGAGCACAGTGGCCCCAGGCAGAGCACAGGGGCCCCAGGCAGCATATGGGGCCCCAGGCAGAGCACAGGGGCCCCAGGCAGAGCACAGGGGCCCCAGGCAGCATATGGGGCCCCAGGCAGAGCACAGGGGCCCCAGGCAGCATATGGGGCCCCAGGCAGAGCACAGTGGCCCCAGGCAGAGCACAGTGGCCCCAGGCAGCATATGGGGCCCCAGGCAGAGCACAGGGGCCCCAGGCAGCCTATGGGGCCCCAGGCAGAGCACAGTGGCCCCAGGCAGAACATGGGGCCCCAGGCAGAGCACAGGGGCCCCAGGCAGCATATGGGGCCCCAGGCAGAGCACAGGGGCCCCAGGCAGCATATGGGGCCCCAGGCAGAGCACAGTGGCCCCAGGCAGAGCACAGGGGACCCAGGCAGAACATGGGGCCCCAGGCAGAGCACAGGGGCCCCAGGCAGAGCACAGTGGCCCCAGGCAGACCACAGGGGCCCCAGGCAGAGCACAGTGGTCCCAGGTAGAGCACAGGGGCCCCAGGCAGCCTATGGGGCCCCAGGCAGAGCACAGGGGCCCCAGGCAGCATATGGGGCCCCAGGCAGAGCACAGTGGCCCCAGGCAGAGCACAGGGGCCCCAGGCAGAACATGGGGCCCCAGGCAGAGCACAGGGGCCCCAGGCAGCATATGGGGCCCCAGGCAGAGCACAGGGGCCCCAGGCAGCATATGGGGCCCCAGGCAGAGCACAGTGGCCCCAGGCAGAGCACAGGGGACCCAGGCAGAACATGGGGCCCCAGGCAGAGCACAGGGGCCCCAGGCAGAGCACAGTGGCCCCAGGCAGAGCACAGGGGCCCCAGGCAGAGCACAGTGGTCCCAGGTAGAGCACAGGGGCCCCAGGCAGCCTATGGGGCCCCAGGCAGAGCACAGGGGCCCCAGGCAGCATATGGGGCCCCAGGCAGAGCACAGTGGCCCCAGGCAGAGCACAGGGGCCCCAGGCAGAACATGGGGCCCCAGGCAGAGCACAGGGGCCCCAGGCAGCATATGGGGCCCAAAGCAGAGCACAGGGGCCCCAGGCAGCATATGGGGCCACAGGCAGAGCACAGCGATATTTTGGACCACTGTGCGGTGTTTCAGACCCCCTGTGTGATGTCTGGGGCCCTGTTCTTAAGTATATTAAAGATTAAAGTAACGTATATTAAAGTATATTATAGATCAAATTTGACACGTTTATGAGCACCATTGAGTGATATACTCAAGAATGACATAATTTTTCAACATTTTATGGTTTCAAACTGTAAACACTCAGAGTTTTTTTTACTTCAACCAGAAAACCTTAACGGTTCATAAAAAACTTGACTGTTCAGGATATGATAAAAGTCATAGTATTCTGAATCTTTAACTTATAAATATACCTTTACATGGGGTGATTATTGGTTCCAGAGAGGCTTTCGGCCGATAATCGTACACATGGCTGGTGACAGGACAATACAATATAAACGTTCAAAGGTAAACACTGATAACATTAAAATCTAATATATAATTGCCTAGAATACTACTTCCGGCAATTTGTGCCAACTTCCGTGGCTTTGTCCGGAGATAATGTCCGGAGATAAGTGACGTCACCAGCGTCCTACACCCGCTCAGGGTGGACAAAGATATATGCCTTCGTGGTGCGCGGCACTTTTCTGATTGGTCGCTCGCGGCAGGCGGCAACCAATCAGAAATGTGCCGTACTGTGACACACTCCGCCCGCCATTTTGGTGTGATTTTTGAATTTTTACCTCACAGCAAGTTTCTACTGCGTGGAGGCGGTCCCAGTGACGTCGCTCTTCAAGCTCCTGCCGAATTTCGTCAAAAAAATGATAATACCATTTACCAAAACTATATATATTTAGTTGTGAAGTGGTTCAGTGACATTTTCACACCAATTTTGAACTTTTGTTTGGTGTTTTCTCCATATACTGCCTATTATTCACTGACTGTTATACTGAGAGACTGCCGTTTATTAACCTCTTCTTTGCCACACTGGGTATATTGCTCTATTATTTGCCACATAAGGACATTGTCCATTATTGCCCAGCAATTTCTCTGCAATATAAACTGCCTATTTATTAATATCTGTATTCCTGCAAAGAACTATTGCCTATTATTAACTGGCTATTTTCCTACTACCTGACACTGCCTCTTATTAACCTGTTGTTTGCCACCACCACGCTTAAAGCTGTTTAGCTTAGCCAACATGAGCTCTAATAGTAAGGATACTAATGACACAGAGCCCAAAGCTGCTGATGGCGCACGTAAGATTAGGTCTGATATAAAGTATACTAATAATGCAGAGCAAAAAGACGCCGATGCCGCACGTAAGCGCAAACAGCGTGTTAACAAGAGTACAGAGGATAGATGCAAGCGCCTGGATACTGTTAAGTATACTAATGACACAGAGCCCAAAGCTGCTGATGGCGCACGTAACATCAGGTCTGATAATAAGTATACCAATGACGCACAGCGAAAAGACACCGATGCTGCACGTAAGCGCAAACAGCGTGCTAACAAGAGTACAGAGGATAGATGCAAGCGCCTGGACACTGTTAAGTATACTAATGACACAGAGCCCAAAGCTGCTGATGGCGCACGTAACATCAGGTCTGATAATAAGTATACCAATGATGCAGAGCGAAAAGCCGCCGATGCCGCACGTAAGCGCAAACAGCGTGCTAACGAGACTACAGAGGACAGACAGAAGCGCTTGGACACTGTTAATGCTGCTTGCAATAAACGCATTACTAATGAGTCTTTTGAGGACAAAACTAATCGATTTAGTAATAAAGCTGCTGCTGCACGCTCTCAACGTTGCAAACATAATATTTCCACGTCCTCAGTCATAGATTCTGCCCACAATACAGCTTCTTTGTCTCCATTCATAGAATGTGTGCAGCCTGAAGCTCCTTTAACCGTTGGTAAATCTGCACGTAAGCGCAAACACTGTCCTACTTACACTCCAAATGATAAACGCCGTCGCCTGTACACCGTTAAGTCTGCTTATAAGACATGCTTCACACCTGACTCTTCTAAGGCAACAAACAAACCATTACCAAATGCAGCTGGTGCACGCCGTGAACGGCGCAAAAAAACCGCTTGCACCTCCATATTAATAAACCCTGACCACGATACACCTTCCAACTCCTCAGTGATTGAATCTGTGGACAGTGAAGATCCTCTACCAGGTCCACGCTTTATATATGTTGGCTTAAAGAAACATTCCAATGCTCCGTTACCACAACCTGTACCTCAACATCCTACAGGTTTTACTAATGATGACAGTACCATAGTAGAACACTCCTGTGGTCCTATGAACTATTTATGTGAACATTGTCAAGCATTACATTTTAATGCTGAGATACCAGCAGATAAAAATTTTACTCTGTGTTGTCACAAGAGTAAAGTGCATATACCTATACCCCAATATCCCGAGGTCTTTAAACGATTGCTGACAGGGGAGAGTGAGTTCAGTAAGAATCTCATGGAAAATATTCGTAGTATTAACAGCTCATTTGCTTTCGCCTCCATGGGTGCCAATATATCCCCTCCACCTGGACATAGCCCTTACTGTTTCCATATACATGGACAAATATATCATCGTACTGGAACCCTACATCCCAGTGATGATCAAGTTCCAGCTTATGCCCAACTGTAAATTTTGGATACCGCTACCGCGAATGAACAACGTTTAAACTGTGAACAAAATCAAAAATGTCATCCCACTTTGATGAGTATAATTGCTCTTCAGTTAGACAATGTGAATCCCTTTGTTGCTGCCTACAAAATGTTACGAGATGTGGAACATGAAGAACATCTTAAAGCTGAAGCTAATGGCACTCTCATGCCAAATATCATCATGGCCCTTAAACAAGATCGGAATCAAGACCCTCGCCGATATAATAATCCAACTGTCAATGAAGTTGCTGTCGTATTTGAAAATGACAATGGAGAGCCACCATTTAATCGTGATATTTTAATACATTTACAACCAGACCCCAAAAATCCTTTGGCGCCAAGAACACAACAGGTCAGCATTCTACACAGTAATTTAGATGCTTTACTCTATCCTTTATTTTTCCCTTACGGAGACCAGGGCTGGCATGATGGCCTCAAGCAACAAGGGCAAAGTCCACGCAGAGTTACACAACTGCAATATTACTGCTATGTGCTGTCTGTCCGTAATCAGTTTAATCCACTCCTGAATGGTGGCAAACTCACTCAGCAGTACTTAGTGGATGCTTATGTGAAAATCGAGGCAAATCGCCTAAATTATATCCGTCAACACCAAAAGGATTTGAAAGTAGAGGATTATTGTGTACTCCAGGAACATCTCCAGAAAAAATCCATTGAGAAGGGCATCCCCATTGGAAAAACGGTCATTTTACCATCTTCGTTTGAAGGCAGTCCCAGGAATATGCAGCAGCGGTACCAGGATGCCATGGCTATTGTGACTAAATATGGTCGTCCTGATCTATTCATCACCATGACCTGTAATCCGAAATGGAATGAGATTACTGAGAACCTTGGCAGCGTGTGGAACATAGACCTGATTTGGTGGCACGTGTTTTCAAAATAAAACTGGAAGCACTCTTAAAAGACATTAACAACGGATTATTTGGGAAAGTTTGCGCTATGGTTCATGTAATTGAATTTCAAAAACGTGGCCTTCCACACGCTCACATTTTGATTATTCTGGACAGCAACTCCAAATTAAGGACTGAGGAGGACATAGACAATACAGTGTGGGCTGAAATTCCCAATCCTACCCACTACTGTCAGCTCCATAAAATTGTTCTCCAACATATGATTCATGGTCCGTGTGGAGAACACAACCCAAATTCTCCCTGTATGGATCTGGGGAAGTGTACAAAAGGTTTCCCTAAAGATTTGCAACGAAGAACCATCATAGCTAAGGACGCCTATCCTACTTATCGCAGACACTTTGGCCCATCTTTTCAACACCATTCTAACATGATTGACAATTCGTGGGTGGTTCCATATAATCCGTTCCTGCTATTAAAATACAAGTGCCATATAAATGTCGAAGTTTGTGGTTCCATTCAGGCTGTGAAATATTTATTTAAATACGTCTACAAAGGACATGATAAAGCCAATCTTGAAATCTGCCAGACTAACATCCAACATGATGAAACACACCAATTCATGGATTCAAGATATGTCAGTGCACCAGAGGCAGCTTGGCGAATATTCTCATATCCAATGCATAAACAATCTCATAGCATCATTCGCCTTGCTGTACATCTACCGCATTCTCAGCCACTCTATTTTCATGAGGATGACTCTATTGGAAACATCAAACAAAAGCTCCATCAAAATTCTACACTTATGGCCTACTTCAAGCTTAATCAGAACGACCATCATGCTCATATTTATTTATACCGTGAAATTCCCGAAAACTATGTTTGGAAAGAAGGTTCTTGGGAAGTTAGAAAGCGAGCAGGTGGTTCTGTGATTGGACGATTGTATACTGTCAGTGTGAAAGACCAAGAACGCTACTATTTAAGATTGTTATTGTTACATGTCAAAGGTGCAACCAGTTTTGACAGCATAAAAACTGTACACGGAGTCACACATGAAACCTTCAAAGATGCGGCATTAGCTCTTGGCTTACTATTTGATGATAGTCTGTGGAGAAATACATTACTTGATGCCAGTATTCTCAACATGCCAGCACAGCTACGTGACATGTTTGCCTACATTTGTATTTTTGGTCCTCCAGCTAAACCTCGGGACTTATGGGATGAATTTAAGGAACACTTTGTAGAAGACTACTGCTATGCATACCACTCCGACACTCTGGAGTGTGTCAATTGTGAAGGCTATGCTATGACAGATGTCCAACATGTTCTTAAAGCTCATGGCAAAACTTATACTGATTTTAATTTGCCATGTCCACACCTCCTCCCACAGAAGAAACAACACCTCCTCCCACAGTATGATAAAGATTATGAGTTATCAGCAGCTGCTGAAATGAAAGCTACTCTAAATGAGGACCAACTTTTTGCTTTTGATGCTATCACTCAAGCTTTAGAAGACACTAATTCTACAGCAAAGTGTTTTTTCCTTGATGGTCCTGGTGGCAGCGGAAAAACGTACCTATATCATCTACTCCTACATCAGCTAAGAGGACAAGGAGACATTGTGTCACCTGCTGCCACTACTGGAATTGCCGCCAACTTGCTACAAGGTGGACGAACCATTCATTCTCTTTATGGGATTCCAATTCCTGTGAATGAAACATCTGTTTCCAGGATTAAGAATGATACCGATGCAGCAAAAGATTTGCACAGCACTAAACTTTTTATTATTGATGAGTGCACAATGCTATCCAAATATGCATTGCATGTCATTGATAGAGTTTTACGTGATGTCATGACAACAAATGTAGCTCACAAAGAAAAAACACCGTTTGGAGGTAAAGTGATTGTTTTTGGAGGCGACTTTAGACAATGTCTTCCTGTCATCCCTCATGGGACAAGAACTGATGTTGTAGAGAGCTGTATAAAATATTCACAACACTGGCAACATTTTACTCGCCTGCCACTTATTAACAACATGCGCTCCATTGATCCTCACTACAGCAGTTGGTTGCTTCAACTGGGAAATGGTGAACTATCTAATGAACATAACCTTGGAGATGATGTAATTGAAATTCCTCCAGACATGGTATGCACTGGCTCTTTAATAATTGAAATTTTTGGAGATAATCTTTGTATTGATGTGAATGACACCGAAAGCATAAATACAGCTGCATCTCATGCAATTTTATGTCCAAAAAATGAGGACGTTGAGAAAGTCAATTCCCAAGTCATGGATTTATTGATAGGTGACTATACTGAATATATCAGTGATGATTCCATCGATCCTGATGAAGCTGATGACCTCGATCAATACTTGAGTTTTTGAATTCACTAACACCAACTGGAATGCCTTCACATCGGCTGAAACTTAAAATTGGCACCATTGTCATGTTATTACGTAATCTGAACACGAACAAAGGTCTCTGCAATGGTACGCGGCTCATTGTCACTGCCAGGGGCGGAACTACCGGGGTCGCAGAGGTCGCGGCTGCACCAGGGCCCGGGCCCAAAAGAGGGCCCGGTGCCGCCGCGACCTCTGCGACCTCGGTAGTCCGCCGTGGGCGCAGCTTACCGGGCCGCCGCCAGGATGAATTGCAGGCTGAGCGGCCGGTCACTCATGCCTGGTCTCAGCTAAGCTCAGCTTAGCTCAGCTGTAGCGCGTCCTGAGTGAGCGGTCATGTGGTACCGCTCATTAAGGCTCATGAATATGCGCATATTCATGAGCCTTAATGAGAGCGGTATCACGTGACCGCTCACGCAGGAAGCAGGAGCTGCGAGCCTGCGCCTGTGCGCCGGGAGTCGGGACAGAGAGCCGGAGGGATGTCGCCGTCGGCGCGCCCGCTTGGTGTGAGACTGTCAGCTGACAGGTGAGTATGACAGAGGACAGGGGGGATTGAAGGAGGACGGTAAGCCGCCCGTGCCATGGGAGAAGGAGCGGGGAGCGGAGGGGGGTGGTGGAGTGATGAGCCATGCATGGGGGGGGAGAGTGATGAGCCATGCATGGGGGGGGTAGTGGGGAGTGATGAGCCATGCATAGGGGGAATATGAGTCATGCATACAAGAGGTGGGGGGGATATGAGCCATGCATACAGGGGGCGGGGGGCGGGGGGGGGGGGGTGGATATGAGCCATGCATACAGGGGGGGAATTATGAGCCATGCATACAGGAGGTGGGGGGGATATGAGCCATGCATAGGGGGGGGGGGAATTATGAGCCATGCATACGCGGGGGGATATGAGCCATGCATACAAGATGGGAGGGGGTCATTATACACTATTGAGCATCATATGGGGTCATTATACAGTATGGAGCATCATGTGGGGTCATTATACAGTATGGAGCATCATGTGCGGTCATTATACAGTATGGAGCATCATGTGCGGTCATTATACAGTATGGAGCATCATGTGCGGTCATTATACAGTGTGGAGCATCATGTGCGGTCATTATACAGTATGGAGCATCATGTGCGGTCATTATACAGTATGGAGCATCATGTGCGGTCATTATACAGTATGGAGCATCATGTGCGGTCATTATACAGTGTGGAGCATCATGTGCGGTCATTATACAGTATGGAGCATCATGTGCGGTCATTATACAGTATGGAGCATCATGTGCGGTCATTATACAGTGTATGGAGCATCATGTGCGGTCATTATACAGTATGGACTAGGGCAGCAGAAACTCTAAATACGGCCCTGACTGTGGGGGCAGGCCGTGCGGCGTCACGTTCCTCGGCTCCTCCTCCTCCTTTTCGCGGGGCTGCCAGGCGCGCGCGCGCGCTGCCTGGGGGACTTCGAGCGGTGAAGGTACGTGCAGCAACATGTGCGACATGTGGGTGCGCCATGCTCTTCCCAGGTCCCGGGCTGCCTGGCGATGCCGATCGCCGGGCCCAGGTATGTCCGGGCGGCAGGAGCCGGTGCCATTATCGTTTAGCTGGGGGGGGGTGCCCTGCATAGTGCTATTGGTCAGCTAGGGGGGGGGTGTTTTTTTTGCAATAGATATTTACTTCTTAGTTTAACATTGTATGCGTGTGTCTGTATATCATTTTTTTTTTTTTTTTTTGGGGGGGGGGGGGGGGGGCCCATTCAAAAGTTCGCACCGGGGCCCGCAGGACTGTTGTTACGCCCCTGGTCACTGCCTTATATGCCAATATTATACTGGCTAAAGTAATTAGTGGGTCAGCAGCAGGAAATGTGGTATTCATTCCACGAATTGATTTGTGTCCATCAGAGACTGGATTACCTTTTAAATTAAGACGGAGACAATTTCCCATCAAGCCCGCATTTGCAATGACCATAAATAAATCTCAAGGCCAGACCCTCCATCGAGTTGGCATTTATCTACCAGAACCTGCTTTTGCCCATGGTCAATTGTATGTTGCTTTTTCCAGGGTGAAGCAATGTTGCAATGTGAGGGTTAAAGTGGTTAATACACCACTTCAAGGACAATTATTGGCTGATAGTACTAAAGTCTTCACACGTAATATTATCTACAAAAATATTTTAGTTTAAAGTTACTTTTCTTTTTTTTCATTATTCAGTTTTTCTAATAACATAGAGAGCAATAGGCAAATTCTATGTATAGAGATAAGGAAAAAAAACAAAAACAAAAAAAAATTAGTGTAGCCATAGACATATAGATTTTAAGTACTTATGTAGGAAATACGTATATAACATACGTACTCATTAGCATATAGGGTTAATAACTCTATATCATATCTACATAAATTTAGAAATATGATATATCAATACATATTTTTATAGGTAAGTAGAACACACATTAAGTACAAGATGTAAGATGTGTATCATCCAAATGCCTGTATTTGGTGATAGGAACCTGTATTTGAAGCTCCAGCAGTATAGCTGCTGAGAGATTTCATTTTGTTTTTAAAAAGGGTGAGGTTTTTGTGAACAGGTAAGAGACGGGTGGGATGGCTGTTCACACACATCTCTATCTCCAGGTGTGTTCTGTACATAGAAATAGATATATAGATAGGTACATATTTAGATAGATAGGGAAAGAATAGAGATTTTGCTTTCACATCAACATTTTTCTGCTATTTGGAGAATTTATGGTGGAAAAAAGGCTATTTCTGCACTTCCTGCCTAAGGGCTGACCCACGCCACTCTTGCTGTAAGTTGCATGCAATGTATACGGAATTTGTACTTCACTTGCGGCAGGTGTGGCACATGTGGTTTCTGCAGTTTTCGCCACAAAATCTCCACTTACCAGTGTTTTTGTTGTGGCTGCATTTAATGCAATTGTCGAAGCCGCGTTTGCCGCATTTACTGCAAGTTAACTCCAAGCTTCATCTACATTGCATGGCACTTGCTGAAAGTGTGTTGTAGGTCAGTTCTTTGGTGCCAAGTGTGGAAGTTGTATTGTTTTTAACATTACTTCTGCAAATATCAGAAACATGCAGATGTGAAAGAGGTTTGAGTATTAAGAAATAGGAATCAGTTAGTTAGGACCCATCAGTTCAAAGGCTACCGTGACGTGGTTGATGGGCATGCTTATATTAACCCATCGGTGTACTATGAACGTTGATTTCTTAAATTTTACACTTCTGTAAAAATAAACACAAAAAATTTGGATACACAAAAAGGCTTTTATTTCTGTTGTACTTATTAGAATTATTTAAAATGAAGGCTTAGCTAAGCCCAAGAGATGATTAAAAACGTTTCATACCAACCCATCAGATGTAAAATTACTGTGAAAATACCTGATGGGCACACAAGTATGCGCCAGTATGGGTACTAAGAGCTTTTACACATAATAATGAAATATTTTAAAATGTCATAGAACATACCAATATACATAGTTATTGATACATATTATTTATTATTTACATTATTGTTCTTAAGCAAAGAACCGTTGTTGTGGCATTTGCCACAACACGCAAAGTTGTTGTCTGATGTCTTTCATCACTCCCCTCATAAGCATGTTCATGGATCCTGTGTAACTGTACCTTAAATAACAAGAATTGTCAAGAGCTGGTGAGTGCAGCCATTTTTTGTTCTTTCTTACTATTATTTATTAATTGTATTATTCTTACATTTGAATAAATAAAGTATATATGGATTCTAGACTCCCGATTCTTTAGAATCGGGCTGCCATCTAGTTTTAAAAGTAATCACTTCCCAGAAATGAGGAACCGGTACTACACAACCTGGTATCCTAGTTCAAATCTGATTGCTAAATCTAAGGGTATGTGCACACTATGCGGATTTTGCTGCGGATCCGCAGCGATTTTGCCTGAGTTTACAGTACCATGTAAACCTATGGAAAACAAAATCCGCAGTGCACATGCTGCGGAAAAAAACGTGCGGAAACGGAGAGTTGTTAATTCCGCAGCATGTCAATTCTTTGTGCGGATTCCGCAGCGGTTTACACCTGCTCCATAATAGGAATCTGCAGGTGTAAAACCGCATGTGAAATCCGCAAAAAAACGCAGTAATTCCGCAGGTAATCCGCAGTGAGGTTTACCTGCGAATTTACCAAAATCAGTCGGAAAAATCCACAGGACTTTCCGCAACGTGTGCACGTAGCCTAAAGGGGTCAGCATTGCTATTCACAAAAATTGCCACTTCACCCTACTAAGGCTTGAAACTGATGATAATGGACGTTTTTTTGTTATTGAAGATCTACAAACTAGTTAACTTTTATCTTCCAAGCAAAGAGCAGGTGAGGAACGTGCTGAGATACCTGCGGCGACTGGAGGGTTTTATGGAAGGCATTTTGTTTTTGGGGGAGACCTCAACCTGTCGATGGATAAGATGTGGGACTCCTCAGTAGGTAAGTCTGATTCCCCCTATGCAATTATCCTCCTGAAAAAATAATCTCTTCAAATTGCAGGCAGTAGATGTGTGGCGTGTCTTACATCTTAAAGATAGAGATTACACCCGCTACTCATCAGTTCACAACTCATATAGTAGAATCGACTACTTTTTGGTTAGTCATCATTTGCTTAGCTGGGGTCCCTCCGCTTGTGTGGGCACTATGACCTGGTCAGACCATGCTTCCATCTTCTTTACTTTCCAGCCATCCATCTCTGCACCACGCCCATGGCATTGGCATTTAAACTCAAACCTTCTTGAAGACAAATTTGAAAAACTGACCATCACATCTGAACAATAATCTAAGTGTGAACAGGTGCTATTCTAGCGTTATCAGCTCATATACACTCAAACAAAAAAGGCAGCACTCTGTGGCACCATAGCATGCAATTATGAAATATGAAAAATTAATTGCATTACTGCACTAGAAATATGAAAAATTGAGAAAGCTTAGCGCATAAATTGGCCAATTCATGTGTACCTATTAGGTTCCCATTCAGATGAAGACTTTATTCTAAGAGAGATAGGTCCTGGAAACGAGAAACGCCTTAACGTGGCTTCAAGGTACACATGAATTGGCCTATTTATGCGCTAAGCTTTCTCAATTTTTCATATTTTTAGTACAGTAATGCAATTCATTTTTCATATTGCATATTTGCATCCTATGGTGCCACAGCGTGCTGCCTCTTCTTGAAGACATTAACACCAAAAATGCTGTAGAACAAGCCGAGTTTTTGCATCATCACGAAATGGATGATGCCCCCCTCCCCATCTAATGGGAAGCTATAAAATACATAATTAGGGGTGTCCTAATCAAAGAATGCACTAGACTTAAGAAAGCAAAAACCCATGCGATAGAAAATCTTTTGAAGCAAATACAGTCCCTTGAACAATCCCATAAGAAAAATCCATCTGCTGATATCTTGATTAACTTGAACAAGCAAAAAGATGACCTAAAGGGACTTCTAGACCAAAGCTACTCAAAACATAGGGAAAGGTTATAACAGTTCTTTTATGAATTTGCAGACAAATGTGGTCGCCCTCTAGCTAGAAGCATCCATCCTAAAGCCCCAACAACATTTATCCAATTGATACATGATGCTACAGGATTTGTAATCAATGAAACCAAACAAATTGCTGAGACATTCAAAGGATATTATAGCTCCCTGTACAATATAGAGGGCCAATATTTTGATATGTCACCAACCTAACTTCATATGAAAATTGTTCAATACTAGTGATGAGCGAATATACTCATTACTCGAGATTTCTCAAGCATGCTTGGGGGTCCTCCGAGTATTTTTTAGTGCTCGGAGATTTAGTTTTTCTTGCCGCAGCTGAATGATTTACATCTCTTAGCCAGCATAAATACATGTGGGGGTTGCCTGGTTGGTAGGCAACCCCTACATGTACTTATGCTGGCTAACAGATGTAAATCATCCAGCTGCGGCAAGAAAAACTAAATCTCCAAGCACTAAAAAATACTCGGAGGACCCCCGAGCATGCTCGAGAAATCTCGAGTAACGAGTATATTCGCTCATCACTATTCAACACATGAAAGACCCTGCACTGCCTTCAATACCGGCTGACACACAGGCATCCCTAGAGCAATCATTTGAAAGAGAGGAATTACTTCAGGTCATGAAAAGCTCCCCATCTAATAAATGCCCTGGTCCAGATGATTACTTTGCCAAATTTTATAAAACATTTGCTATGCAATTAACACCATTCTTAACCAAAGTATTTAATTCAGTTTCGACTTCAAATCCTTTTCCAATATTCATGGAATCCCAGTTGGGCACGAATCTCATAAATTGGCGCTATACGCAGATGACCTCCTATTTTACATCACTAATCCTAAAACATCACTGCTCTCTATTCTGAAAGAATTTGAGACATATAGCCGACTGAGTAGTTTTAAGGTAAATCTTTCTAAGTACCATAATAGATTTTGAACATCAATATCCCACAGGGGGAGGCACAATTGTTAAAGGGCTCCTTTCCTTTCCATTGGTGTAATGGTTCTATGAAATATCTTGGGATCCAATTGCCCACAGACTTGTCCCAGTTCTTCCATCTAAATCCTGAGCCTTTGCTCATTCGTTTCAAAGCTGAGCTCAAGGCTTATAACAAAACATGATTATTCTGGTCAGTAGAATTAACGTATTAAAGATGGACATTCTTCCCAAACTGCTTTATGTATTTCAAGCGGTTCCAATTGCACTCCCCTGTTCCTTTTTAAGCAACTAAATACAGTCTGTAACAATTTCATTTGGAGATGAAAAAGATCAAGACTGGCCATTACATTTTTGGCTAGATCTAAATCTCAAGGGGGCCGGCCTCCCAAATGTTCAACTCTATCGTGCTGCAGATGTGCTGGGGCAGATGGTGGACTAGTTTCATGCTGCGAATCAGAAGCATTGGGTCACACTAGAGTCATTTCTATTGTGCCTAGACTTAACTTCTCTACACTGGATTTCTAAACACTTTTGTTCTTCAAAGGGACCACTCCCCCATTAACAGTTGATCTTCGCAGAGTTTGGAACCAATTGGTAAAGAAATTTATCATCACTGACAATCCAGAATTCCCCCCTGGAGTTGGAGTGAGTAAATTCCTGGTCTTCAACTATGAAACTAGACTCAATCAGGTCCTTGCAAATTTCATTAATATATCATCGCTAAACGAGCTTAAAGCTCTCTACCCCGATCAAACCATACCTTGATTTTCATACCTCCAGTTCTGTTCATTCATTGATTCCCTTCAGCTGTTCTCGGTGCTCAAGTCTGACCCTTCTCAGTTTGATTTGTTGCTGATCGGAGAAGTTGCACCCAAGCATATGATCTCCCAAATATATTATATTTTGTCATCTTGGACTAATACAGAGCTCCTATGGTTCAAGAAAGAGTGGGAGAGAGAGATTGGGATGACCTTCTCTGAGGAGCAATGGAACAAAACTTTATTTTGCACACACAGACTTCCATTGGCTGCAAATCTCAAGAAAAAGATTACAAATTACAAAATCATAACTAGATGGTATCGTTGTCCAGCAAACTAGATGGTATCGTTGTCCAGCAGATCTTCCTAAAATATTTCCCTCTGTCTTCAATAAATGCTGGAGATGTGAAAATGCTGAAGGTACTATGCTTCTTAGGCTGGTTTCACACTTGCGTTTTGATCTGCAGCGTTTTAGCGCTAAAAAACGCATGCGTTTTTTTCTATACTTAACATTAAAAACGCATGCGTTTTTTAGCATGCGTTTTGACGCGTTTTCGGCAACGCATGCGTTTTTTGACGTGTGCATTTAGTTGCAGAAATGCAGCCTGTAGTAATTTCTAGCTGCGTTTTTTTGCCGCAAAAAACCGCATGCGTTTATTCGCGGCAAAAAAATGTATTGCTGTCTATGTAAACGCATGCGTTTGCTTGCATTAAAAACGCATGCGTTTTTAAAGAAAAACACAAGAAAACACAAGAAAAAACAAGAAAACCCTAACCCTAAACACACGAAAAAACAAGAAAACCCTAACCCTAAACACAAGAAAAATACAAGAAAACCCTAACCCTAGGGTTACTAGGGATCCTAAATCCTAACCCTAACCCTAAGGTTAGGATCCCTAGTAACCCTAGGGATCCTAACCCTAACCCTAGGGATCCTAACCCTAACCCTTAGGGTTAGGATCCTAACCCTTAGGGTTAGGATCCCTAGGGTTAGGATCCCTAGGGTTAGGGTTAGGATCACTAGGGTTAGGGTTAGGATCCCTAGGGTTAGGGTTAGGATCCCTAGGGTTACTAGGGATCCTAACCCTAACCCTAGCTATTTCTGTTTATAGTGGGTTTTCTAGTTGATTTTGATGATTGGCAGCTGTCACACACTTCTCAGCATGCGTTTAAAAACGCAAATGCATGCAAAAACGCATGCGTCTAAAAAACGCAGCGTTTGCACGCGTTTACATGCGTTTTTTCACCACATGCGGTTTTTTTTTTAAAACGCTGCAGATGAAAACGCAAGTGTGTTATCTGGTGGGAATGTCCTCAAATAAGTGTCTTCTGGAGCAAAGTCTTTGATGTTCACAAACACATTACAGGGGAATCATCATCTAGAACTCCCCAGATTGGACTTCTTTCTATGATAACAGGGTCTTTTAAATCTATCAAAAGAGGATTGCTGAGACACTGTTAATCTGCCACTAGAATGGTCAATCCCAGACAGTGACGTTCTAGAATCACATCCATCTATCCAATAATGGTCTCTTGAAATGGATTTTTTGTGTAGAATGGAAAGACTCTCTGCTCATAACAAAATTAGCTCAGACAACTTTTTCCTTACTTGGTAAGGATGGATTTTATTCAGAGATTCCCCGGAATACTCCTCAATCCTTCTGTCGTGATGAAGACACAATGTATTGTACTTGTACATACTGAATCTGGGTGGATTCATAAACCTTGCTCATCTCTTCTTCTCCCGTCCTCTCTTCTTGACTTTTCTATTTTGTTATAATTTTCTACTAAAAGTTATTTTCTTTCCTTTGTCAGGCTTGACAAAGCCCAACTTGATTGCAAGAAGTTCATGAACAATTTGCTAATATGTCATACTTTTCTTTAAAAAAAGGGGGTATTCTGATATGTGATTTGATTATCTTGATAGTTTTGAAACCTTTTGACAGTATCACTATGGTCTGTACCACTATAATGAAAACTACCTCTTTGGTTGTATTTAGAAATGTTGTAACTATATGCTGTTCTTAATTAATAAACTAGTTGATGAAAAAACTAAAAATCTGCTCTGCCAGTAGTCCAGTGATGAGTAGGAGATAAAAACTGTAGAAATGCGGTTTATTTGTTGACACATTTTGAAGTGACATGTTTCTTCATCAGCAGAAACCACAATGATCATAGACTAAGGGCTTGTGATATGCCAGAAATGTGTCAGAGGGTTAACATGGAACCGTATGTGATTTTTTATAATGAAGATGTCAATAAAGAAAATCCTGTTTTTTTTTTCTCTCACCTGGTAAAAAAAAATTCTGTTTTGTATCTCTCTCCTGGGACTGACCATTCCTTTCCCTTGAACTTTCCTATCTATACTGCAGGCCAGCAGTGAAGTGGCTCCCATATAATACATGGGTAGAAAACACGCTAACACATGCGGTGAGTCCAGCTAACCTTTATTCCTATTGCAATCGAACAACAAGGTTGTGTATGGCAGAACTGCAAGGAGAAAGCCAAGACTCTCCAAAAAGAACATTGCTGCCCATCTGCAGTTTGCTAAAGGTCATGTAGATAAATGAGACCAACAAAGATGTTTTTGGTTTAACTGAGAAGCGCCATGTTTGGAGAAAGGAAAAAACACTGTGTTAGAACATAAAAACCTCACACCATCTTGGAAACACAGTGATAGTAATATGGTTTGAGCCTGCTTTGCTGCATCTTGGCTAGGACGTCTGACATCATTGATGGAATAGTGAATTCAGAATTACACCAGAAAATTCTAAAGGAAAATGTCAGAGCATCTGTCCGTGAGCTGAATTATAACAGAACTTGGGTCATGCAGCAATGCAACCAAAAGCGCACAAGTCAGGCTACAAAACAATGGTTAAATTCTGTATAAATGTTATGGAAAGACCTGAAGTAAGCGGTTCATTAGGGAAAACCCACCAACAGAGCAGAAGCTGTTTTGCTGGGAGGAAATGGATAAAATGCCTCCAAACCAAAGTGCAGAGCTAATCCACAATACTGGAAATGTTAAGATGCAGTTATTGTGGGTCACACCACATCCTGAGAACAAAGGTTCACATATTTTTGCCACTCAAGGACATGATATTGGATCATTTTCTCCAGTAAAAAAAAACACAAATATTTTTCACTCGTTTGACTTGGTTCTCCTTATCTGATTTTAAGACTTGTGTAAAAATCTGAGTGTTAGGTCAAATTTATGTAGAAATATGGAAAATTGTGAAGGGTTCACAAACTTTCAAGCACCATTCTTTAACATAGTATGTGATAACTATGCATAATATAACAAGTCCAACAGTTTCTTCACTGGCAGTTCATGGTTATATAACGTAGGGAAGTTCGCTTCATACTCAGACAGTCTCCATTGAAGCACCCCTTACATGTACCCCCGTAGTCTTGAGTTCATGGCTTTAGGAAGCATGGCATGTGATGTCCCAATTCTGCTCCATATAACACATAACACCAACAATGAGGGCGTGCTGCGCGACACGCTCGCATGAAGCATACTCTAAACAAAGTGGAGAGAACAGATTCAGAGTCAGTGGCCTTGTGAAAACTTGTACTGAATGAGGGTGGGGGAGTAAATGTTTTTACTCCCCCACCCTCATTCAGTACAAGTATGAATTTTTTTAAATATTTCATTTTAAATAATGTTATGCTGCTAAACTTATTAGTTTTGTTGCCATAATCTGCAGAATAAAAACAGTAATAAGTCACATGCTGTATATGTGTTCTGAACATCTTAAATTATAGAAAACTCTGGATCAACTTTTCTAATTCATTACGAACATTGCATTGCTTTTGGCAAAGGACTTATTAAAGTTAAACCAATAATCTACAGTAAAGTCTCTATAATAATATCTCTCCTAAAATACAGTTTTTAACATTTAGACTTGTTCTTGCTTAGTAAAATAAAGCTTTAAGGTATAACCACTCCCTGTATCTGCTAAATCCGGCTGAGGGGTCTGATGTTTTTCAGGTTTATTCATAAAATACTTTCCCAGATTTAGTTCCTATTAACTTAAATACTTCACTATATTAGTAGTACAAGGTCAAAAATAGGGTTTTTATCCCCCATCTAAAGCTTAAACAAGGTTTTCTAGACTGCGACATTGATAACTTATCCCTGCAATTGATCTTCAGATCGGGGAGGTTCTAAGCTCAGTTGTTACCAGGTCATGCAGGCATCAGAAGTAGTGCAGTGACTGCTCTCGGGCACTGCAGCTGAAGTCTCATGAAGTAAGGTAAATGGGAGAGGAAGATGTGGTAAGGATATACAAAGGAACAGCATAGTGTGCCTCGTGGTCATATGTGGGAAACAAAAAAAAAAGTGTGCTAGCTGCTAATCTTAGTGCTCCAGTACTGAGCTGAAGCAGTAAGGAGAATCTGGGGTTGGAGTTGGGGCTTATGAAAGAAACAACAACCCCAAGATCCAACAGAACGAACCCCTTCTTGACATGTGCCGTATATATACGGCACTGTGGGAGTGCAGCTCCCGCAAAGAGAAGTATATTTACAGTGCTATGATCGCGCAAGCTCACGCTGAGCGCCACTGCAATCAAATGTGGGTTTCGGCTCTATATGAGAGCTGGCACTCTGCAGCAACAACTACGAACAGTGCTAGCACCTATCGTGGACATTTAACCACTGTAATGCTGCGTTCAATAGTGACAGTGACATCGCGGGGCATCGTACAGGGAGGGAGCTCCCTCTGTTCTTTCATGGGCTCAACGTGATGCAATCGTGTTATGCCGATAGTCTCCATGGTGACCCCAGCTCGTGCTCAGAGCATGAGCTGACATGCCTCCTCCTTGCATGTCAGATGCTGATGTAATGCTCTGCAATGCAGAAGCATTGAAGAGTATTAGATCAGCGATCTGTCAATTTGAAGTGGATGTCCCATCCTGGGACCTTGGAACAAAAAGTAAAAAAAAAAGTTAATACAAATTGTAAAAATAAATATTTAAAAAAAATCATAAAATAAAGAACAAAAGAAAAGAAAGAATATTGATCAAATAAATACATTTATGCAAAAAAAAAAAGTACACATTTGGTATCGCCTCCTCCAGAGCGACCCGACCTATAAAACTGTCCCTCTAGTTAACCCCTTCAGTGAACACTATAAAAAAAAATTAAGAAAAACACGAGGCAAAAAACTGTCTTATCATTATACCGTCAAACAAAAAAAATCGAATAAAAGGCAATCAAAGAGACAAATGTAAATAAAAATTGTACTGCTGAAAACATCATTGTGTCCTAAAAAAAGCCACTATACAGCTACATCAGCGGAAAAATAAAAAAGTTAGAGCTCTCAGAATAAAGTGATGCAAAAATAATTATTTTTTTCTATAAAATAGTTTTTATTGTGTAAAACACCAAAATATAAAATATATAAAATATAAATGTGGTAGCGCTGTAATCACACTGACCCGAAGAATAATGGCATCTAATCACTTATACTGCATGAGCAACGGACTAAAAGAAAAAACAATTCTTCACTTGCTGTTGATTTTTTTTTCAATCTGTCTCCCAAAGATCGCAGTAAGGCTCAGCGCACATTTATTTTGCTCTCTAGCACTTTTCCAGAGCCTTTGTACTACCAGCAATGTGGAAGCGAGCATAAAAGCGCGGTCCGCCACAGTTTTGTGCACCTCTGAGAAGAAGGACATCTCTAAACAGAGGCCAGACAGAGTCCAAAGTAACTCTGCTGCCACATTATAGTGAGTGGCTCCCTCAGGGGTTTCATCTGAATCACATCACTCGGAGATTTAGATGTAAATCCCAATCTAAGTGCTCAGTGTAGAGCGCAGGATAAATGTGATCCCAAATGTTATGTAAAATGTTCCCAACAAAAGCTTCAACTTGATCCACAAAAAATAAAATCCCCGCTCAGGTTCATCATCTGTTAATGGAAATATACCTGGCTTCCACATTACTGGCAGCACGAAGGCTCTGGAAAAGCGTTATAGAACCCCTGGCAAAAATTATGGAATCACTGGCCTTGGAGGATGTTCATTCAGTTGTTTAATTTTGTAGAAAAAAAGCAAATCACAGACATGGCACAAAACTACAGTCATTTCAAATGGCAACTTTCTGAAACACTAAAAGAAATCAAGAACAAAAAATGTGGTAGTCAGTAATGGTTACTTTTTTTAACCAAGCATAGGGGAAAAATTATGGAATCACTCAATTCTGAGGACAAAAATTATGGAATCATGAAAAACAAACAAACACTCCAAAACATCACTAGTATTTTGTTGCACCACCTCTGGCTTTTATAACAGCTTACAGTCTCTGAGGCATTCACTTAATGAGTGTCAAACAGTACTCTTCATCAATCTGGCTCCAACTTTCTGCGATTGCTGTTGCCAGATCAGTTTGAAAATTGCTAAATTCTAGCCAAATTTCTGGTATTTTCACAAATAAATGCAAGTCATATCGAACAAATTTTATCCACTATCATTGAATACAATCTGTCACGAGAAAATAATTTCAGAATCTGTGGGATCCGTTGTAGCATTCCATTACCATATAAATTGACACTGGACAGAATTATGAAATTTGGCCTGGTCAGGAAGGTGAAAACAGGCTTCGGAATGAAAGGGTTAAAGGGGCATTCTCAGATATTTGTTGTATACCTACCTCCTCTGTCACCCTCAAAGCTCAAATATGTTTATACATTCATATACGGACTTAACACCTATAAAAAAAAAACATTTGTGTAGATTTTACTTACATAATGAATAAAATGCTTTTTTAAAATTTAAAACGCAGTGATGGGGGCTAAGAAGTCAGTACACCATATCACCCCCTCAATTACTTCCCATTATGTTGATTGACAGCTCTTGGTTTGGAGCGCATCTATATCTTAAAAAAAAATGAAGAAATGTATTTTGATTATACTTTGAACAGAGTGTGGTTCGAGTGTCATCACTTACGTGGAGAAGAAAAAAGGTTAACCATATTCTCCTTTATTTTTCTTAACTGCTCCAATATCTACTCCCACAACTGTCTCTCCCTTTACCATATTGATAGGCCTTCACTCACTTGTCTTATTACTGCACTATTCTATGTCTTGTTGTGTATAAATATGTGACTCTTCAGATTTTGTGTTATACTATGCCTGATGGAGAGACCTGAATAGACTCGAAATCTTGCTATTTATTACCATCTTTTCAGCTAGCTGTTAAAAAGGTGTCAACCACTGAGGACCCTAAAATATTAATAGTTTTCTATCTAATGGCTTACATGGTACAAAGATATATTTTTCCTGTATCCAGATTCTCCTGACAATCCGTCAAAATCGGACCGAACTCTGATGTCATTTAAGTGCTGTCCGATTTTCTCAGACCCATAGACTTGCATTGCTGATTTTGATTCTATGCTTGCATCAAAATCGGACATGTCCCCGATATATGCTCGGTTGAAGAAAATAACTGGACATGTGCACAGCCTCATAGAATATCACAGATATTAGCTCTGTCCATGAAAACCACAGACATTACTTGTACTATAAAATTGGCCTGTGAACTAGCCCTAAAGTGAGTCCTTAGCCTTGAACATCTTGTCAGTGTGTACAGGTGCTTTGTTATCTTTCTCTCTCATATCTGCAGAGGCCACTCACTGCACACAGGATCACACAGAAGCAGGCGGCTGATCCTGACAGAAGGAGATGACAGCGGGCATATACACTGACACCGTCAGGCTTTCTCCTCATTGCAGTCATACTAATGTATTTTGGATATAGACTAGGGATCTTGTGATAGCAGTGCCAGTGTGGCACATATTCTTTGTATTGCACAGATCTCTCAGATGTGAGACTAACTAATCTGTGGCTTTCAACTTTTCTCTGATCGCCCATGACGGCACCACGGAGAGGGGATCCGCCCACCAAGGACAGGAAACCTACGGATAAAAAAGGCAGTACCACTCTCCTGCATCAGTTGGTTTCCTGTCCTTGATGGGAGACCTATGGACTTACCAGTTCAACGTTGGAATTCCGGGGCCATCCAGTCCGATTCAAGGCAGCTGGGGTCCCTCTGCCTCGGCTAGGGTGGTGACCCGAAGCGCCACCGCTGGGAGCCAGGGGCGACAGGGTGTGCGGGGGAGGTGACAAGGAGTCGCGGTCACCTCCCCAGGTAAGATGCAGCAGCGGCAACATCCAGGGGGGTCCCTCTGTGGTTGCGGGAGGTGCAGCGCGACCCTCCCTGAACAAGCATGAGTCTGCACACTGCACCGCCATCGGGCATGAAGAGAAACGCGCTACAAGGGCTGCATAGGACCGGGGGCGCCGGTCAGCAGCGCCATAAATGCTTCCCGGGCGCCATCTTGAAAGTTGGCGCATGCCCGGGATCCAGGCTGGTCTCGCGGGAGCTCAAGCGGCGCGGTCTGCGCAGGCGCCTAAGGGCGCCGCTCGGGCGCTGGGCGCGCGCCGCTCGAGCGGCGCGGTCTGCGACGCTCGGGCGCCGGGCGCGGTCTGCGCAGGCGCTGACGCGCCGCTCGGGCGCTAGGAACGATCTGCGCAGGCGCCGGCGGTGAGCGCCGAGCTAATAGATCGGCGTTCGGCGCTCCTCCCCGTGGACTGCGCAGAAGCGGCGGGGAGTTTAAATATAGGAATCCACATCCTCCCAGTGGCTCTGCTGTAATAAGCAAAAGAGCCTCATGAGTAGTAGTGCCGCAGCGTCAGCTCAGCATACACAGACCAGCAGCAGTATGAGCGACCCGACATCACCTCAGCCCGAGTCACCTCCACCTGTAGCATCGCTGCCGCAGCAGCAGCAGCAGCAGAAAAGGCGACAGCAGAAAGGGCACCAGGACACCAGCAAAGAACGCCAAAAGTCCCAGCACAGTAAGGAGTCCAGTACGGCATCGGGGAAGAAGCCAGAGGCAGACAATCCCCAACCGGTATTTATGGGTCCTGGAGGTGGTAAGTGGATCTTCGTGAATGTCAGAGACAGTAAGATTGTTATTTGTCTCTTATAGGGGAGGAAAAGCATATGTAAAACTAAGCACAAAAGTTGCGCCATCTGTAGAGAGGATCTTCCACCTACATGGGATAAGAGACTATGCAATACTTGCATTCAGCAAACTTTATCCGAAAACCTTCCTGGGTTTGCAACAGACCTTAAGAGCCTGATTAAAGAACAAGTAGAGGACACCTTCAGATCACTAAAAAGTGGAAAAAAAAGGAGAAAAACCAGACTCAGGTCCCCATCTCCCGTCTCAAAATCAGGAAGTGATAGTGAGAATTCAGTGTCCTTCAACTCCTCCACCTCATCTTCATCATCTACTTCTTCCTCGGGGGGACATAACTGTTTCCCTCTAGAGGATACCGATGGCCTCATAAAAGCCGTGAGAAGTACCATGGGTCTGGTAGACTCCTGTTATGACCCCAGTGGACAGGGTCTCAGAGGAACGTGTAAGTCTGCAAGATACAAAAATCCAGCTCATAGGGCTGTGGTAACTGGGTTGACCAAATAGCTACTCCTAACGCCAACACTAGAAGTAGCCGGGGATCATGCCTACGGGGATCGCTAGATGACTCGCGCCAGCCGGAGAATCTAACTACCCCTAGGAGAAGAAAACAAAGACCTCTCTTGCCTCCAGAGAAAGGGACCCCAAAGCAAGATACAAGCCCCCCACAAATAATAACGGTGAGGTAAGAGGAAATGACAAACACAGAAATGAACCAGGTTCAGCAAAGAGAGGCCAGCTTACTAATAGCAGAATATAGCAAGATAACTTATCTGGTCAACAAAAACCCTATAAAAATCCACGCTGGAGATTCAAGAACCCCCGAACCGTCTAACGGTCCGGGGGGAGAACACCAGCCCCCTAGAGCATCCAGCAAAGGTCAGGATAAAGATAGGAACAAGCTGGACAAAAATACCAAACAAAACAAAAGCAAAAAGCAAAGAAGCAGACTTAGCTTGAAAAACAGGAACCAGGATCAGAGGACAAGAGCACAACAGATTAGCTCTGATTTCAACGATGCCAGGCATTGAACTGAAGGTCCAGGGAGCTTATATAGCAACGCCCCTGAACTAACGGCCCAGGTGAGGATATAGAAAAAGACAGACGCTCCAGAGTCAAATCACTAATGACCACTAGAGGGAGCAAAAAGCAAAATCACAACAGTACCCCCCCCTTAGTGAGGGGTCACCGAACCCTCACCACGACCACCAGGGCGATCAGGATGAGCGGCGTGAAAGGCACGAACTAAATCGGCCGCATGAACATCAGAGGCGACCACCCAGGAATTATCTTCCTGACCATAGCCCTTCCACTTGACCAGGTACTGAAGCCTCCGCCTGGAGAGACGAGAATCCAAGATCTTCTCCACCACGTACTCCAACTCGCCCTCAACCAACACCGGAGCAGGAGGCTCAGCAGAAGGAACCACAGGCACAACGTACCGCCGCAACAAGGACCTATGAAACACGTTGTGGATAGCAAACGACACAGGAAGATCCAGGCGAAAGGATACAGGATTAAGAATTTCCAATATCTTGTAAGGACCAATAAAACGAGGTTTAAATTTGGGAGAGGAAACCTTCATGGGAACAAAGCGGGAAGAAAGCCACACCAAATCCCCAACACGTAGTCGGGGACCCACACCGCGGCGGCGGTTGGCAAAGCGCTGAGCCCTCTCCTGTGACAACTTCAAGTTGTCCACCACAAGATTCCAGATCCGCTGCAACCTATCCACCACAGAATCCACCCCAGGGCAGTCAGAAGGTTCCACATGACCCGAAGAAAAACGAGGGTGGAAACCAGAGTTGCAGAAAAACGGCGAAACCAAGGTGGCGGAACTAGCCCGATTATTAAGGGCAAACTCAGCTAACGGCAAGAAGGTCACCCAATCGTCCTGATCAGCAGAGACAAAACACCTCAAATAAGCCTCCAAAGTCTGATTAGTTCGCTCCGTCTGTCCATTAGTCTGAGGATGGAAAGCAGACGAAAACGACAAGTCAATGCCCATCCTACTACAAAAGGATCGCCAGAATCTGGAAACGAACTGGGATCCTCTGTCTGACACAATATTCTCAGGGATGCCGTGCAAACGAACCACGTTCTGGAAAAACACAGGAACCAGATCGGAAGAGGAAGGCAGCTTAGGCAAAGGAACCAAATGGACCATCTTGGAGAAGCGATCACATATCACCCAGATAACAGACATGCCCTGAGACACCGGAAGATCAGAAATGAAATCCATGGAGATATGTGTCCAAGGTCTCTTAGGGACAGGCAAGGGCAAGAGCAACCCGCTGGCACGAGAACAGCAAGGCTTAGCTCGAGCACAAGTCCCACAGGACTGTACAAATGACCGCACATCCCTAGACAAGGAAGGCCACCAAAAGGATCTGGCCACCAGATCTCTGGTGCCAAAAATTCCTGGGTGACCTGCCAACACCGAGGAATGAACCTCGGAAATGACTCTGCTGGTCCACTTATCAGGCACAAACAGTCTGTCAGGTGGACAAGAATCAGGCCTATCAGCCTGAAATCTCTGCAACACACGTCGCAGATCTGGAGAAATAGCTGACAAGATAATACCATCCTTAAGAATACCAACAGGTTCAGCGACTCCAGGAGCATCAGGCACAAAGCTCCTGGAAAGAGCATCGGCCTTCACATTCTTTGAACCTGGTAAATACGAGACAACAAAGTCAAAACGGGAGAAAAACAATGACCAGCGGGACTGTCTAGGATTCAGGCGTTTAGCAGACTCGAGATACATCAGATTTTTGTGATCAGTCAAGACCACCACACGATGCTTAGCACCCTCGAGCCAATGACGCCACTCCTCAAATGCCCATTTCATGGCCAACAACTCCCGATTGCCCACATCATAATTTCGCTCCGCAGGCGAAAACTTCCTAGAGAAAAAGGCGCAAGGTCTCATAACAGAGCAACCAGGGCCTCTCTGCGACAAAACGGCCCCTGCTCCAATCTCTGAAGCATCCACCTCAACTTGAAAGGGAAGCGAGACATCAGGCTGGCACAAAACAGGCGCCGAAGTAAACCGACGTTTCAACTCCTGGAAAGCCTCCACGGCAGCAGGAGCCCAATTAACCACATCGGAGCCCTTCTTGGTCATATCCGTCAAAGGTTTCACAATGCTAGAAAAGTTAGCGATAAAACGACGGTAGAAGTTAGCGAAACCCAAGAACTTCTGAAGACTCTTAACTGACGAGGGCTGAGTCCAATCAAGAATAGCTCGGACCTTGACTGGGTCCATCTCCACAGCAGAAGGGGAAAAAATGAACCCCAAAAAGGGAACCTTCTGTACACCAAAAAGACACTTTGAGCCCTTGACAAACAAAGAATTTTCACGCAAAATTTTAAAGACCATCCTGACCTGCTCCACATGCGAATCCCAATTATCAGAAAAAAACAGAATATCATCCAGATAAACGATCAGAAATTTATCCAGATAGTTCCGGAAAATGTCATGCATAAAGGACTGAAACACTGAGGGAGCATTAGAGAGCCCAAAAGGCATCACCAAGTACTCAAAATGACCTTCGGGCGTATTGAATGCGGTTTTCCATTCATCCCCTTGCTTAATGCGCACAAGGTTGTACGCACCACGAAGGTCTATCTTGGTAAACCACTTGGCACCTTTAATCCGGGCAAACAAGTCAGACAACAGCGGCAAAGGATACTGAAATTTGACAGTGATCTTATTTAAAAGCCGATAGTCAATACAAGGCCTCAAAGATCCGTCCTTTTTAGCCACAAAAAAGAATCCCGCACCAAGAGGGGAAGAAGACGGACGGATGTGTCCTTTCTCCAGAGACTCCTTGATATACAGTTAGGTCCATATATATTTGGACAGAGACAACATTTTTCTAATTTTGGTTATAGACATTACCACAATGAATTTTAAACAAAACAATTCAGATGCAGTTGAAGTTCAGACTTTCAGTTTTCATTTGAGGGTATCCACATTAAAATCGGATGAAGGGTTTAAGAGTTTCAGCTCCTTAACATGTGCGACCCTGTTTTTAAAGGGACCAAAAGTAATTGGACAATTGACTCCAAGGCTATTTCATGAACAGGTGTGGGCAATCCCTTCGTTATGTCATTCTCAATTAAGCAGATAAAAGGCCTGGAGTTGATTTGAGATGTGGTGTTTGCATTTGGCAGGTTTTGCTGTGAAGTAAACATGCGGTCAAAGGAGCTCTCCATGCAAGTGAAACAAGCCATCCTTAAGCTGCGAAAACAGAAAAAAACAAGCCGAGAAATTGCTACAATATTAGGAGTGGCAAAATCTACAGTTTGGTACATCCTGAGAAAGAAAGAAAGCACTGGTGAACTCATCAATGCAAAAAGATCTGGGCGTCCACGGAAGACAACAGTGGTGGAGGATAGAAGAATAATCTCCATAGTGAAGAGAAACCCCTTCACAACAGCCAACCAAGTGACCAACAGTCTCCAGAAGGTCGGGGTATCAATATCCAAATCTACCATAAAGAGAAGACTGCATGAAAGTAAATACAGAGGGTTCACTGCACGGTGCAAGCCACTCATAAGAATCAAGAATAAAAAGGCTAGACTGGACTTTGCTATAAAACATCTAAAAAAGCCGGCACAGTTCTGGAAGAACATTCTGTGGACAGATGAAACCATGATCAACCTCTACCAGAATGATGGAAAGAGAAATGTATGGCGAAGGCGTGGTACAGCTCATGATCCAAAGCATACCACATCATCCGTAAAACACGGCGGAGGCAGTGTGATGGCTTGGGCATGCATGGCTGCCAGTGGCACTGGGTCACTAGTGTTTATTGATGATGTGACACAGGACAGAAGCAGCCGAATGAATTCTGAGGTATTCAGAGCCACACTGTGCTCAGATCCAGCCAAATGCAGCCAAACTGATTGGTCGTCGCTTCATACTACAGATGGACAATGACCCAAAACATGAAGCCAAAGCAACCCAGGAGTTAATTAAATCAAAGAAGTGGAATATTCTTGAATGGCCAAGTCAGTCACCTGATCTCAACCCAATTGAGCATGCATTTCACTTGTTAAAGACTAAACTTCAGATAGAAAGGCCCACAAACAAACAGCAACTGAAAACCACCGCAGTGAAGGCCTGACAGAGCATCAAAAAGGAGGAAACACAGCGTCTGGTGATGTCCATGAGTTCAAGACTTTAGGCAGTCATTGCCAGCCAAGGGTTTTCAACCAAGTACTAAAAATGAACATTTTATTTAAAATTATTGAATCTGTCCAATTACTTTTGGTCCTTTTAAAAACAGGGTAGCACATGTTAAGGAGCTGAAACTCTTAAACCCTTCATCCGATTTTAATGTGGATACCCTCAAATGAAAGCTGAAAGTCTGAACTTCAACTGCATCTGAATTGTTTTGTTTAAAATTCATTGTGGTATTGTCTATAACCAAAACTAGAAAAATGTTGTCTCTGTCCAAATATATATGGACCTAACTGTATGAACGCATAGCGGTATGTTCAGGTATCGACAGATTAAACAGTCTTCCCTTAGGAAATTTACTGCCTGGAATCAAATCTATTGCACAGTCACATTCCCTATGAGGAGGCAATGCACTGGACCTGGACTCGCTAAAGACATCCTGATAATCAGACAAGTACTCCGGAACTTCCGAAGGCGTAGAAGAAGCAATAGACACAGGCAGGGAATCCTCATGAATACCACGACAGCCCCAACTAGACACTGACATAGCCTTCCAGTCAAGGACTGGATTATGGGTCTGTAACCATGGCAGCCCCAAAACAACCAAATCATGCATTTTATGTAGAACGAGAAAACGTATCACCTCGCGGTGTTCAGGAGTCATGCACATGGTAACCTGTGTCCAATACTGCGGCTTATTTTCTGCCAATGGCGTAGCATCAATACCCCTAAGAGGGATAGGATTTTCTAATGGTTCAAGAATAAAACCACAGCGCTTAGCAAATGAGAGATCCATAAGACTCAGGGCAGCACCTGAATCTACAAACGCCATGACAGGATAAGATGACAGTGAGCAAATCAAAGTTACAGACAGAATAAACTTAGGATGCAAATTACCAACGGTGACAGGACTAACAACCTTAGATATACGTTTAGAGCATGCAGAGATAACATGTGTAGAATCACCACAGTAGTAGCACAAGCCATTCCGGCGTCTATGAATTTTCCTCTCATTTCTAGTCAGGATTCTATCACATTGCATCACATCAGGTGTCTGTTCAGACAACAACATGAGGGAATTTGCGGTTTTGCGCTCCCGCAACCGCCGGTCAATTTGAATAGCCAGGGACATGGTATCATTCAGACCTGTGGGAATGGGAAAACCCACCATAACATTCTTAATGGCCTCAGAAAGGCCATTTCTAAAATTAGCGGCCAGTGCACACTCGTTCCAATGTGTCAGCACGGACCATTTCCGAAATTTTTGGCAATACACCTCAGCCTCATCCTGGCCCTGAGACATAGCCAGCAAGGCTTTCTCTGCCTGAATCTCAAGATTGGGTTCCTCATAAAGTAAACCGAGCGCCAGAAAAAACGCATCAATATCAGCCAATGCCGGATCTCCTGGCGCCAACGAAAAAGCCCAATCCTGAGGGTCACCCCGTAAGAATGAAATAACAATTTTTACTTGTTGAGCAGAGTCTCCAGACGAACAAGGTTTCAGGGACAAAAATAATTTACAATTATTCCTGAAATTCCTAAACTTAAATCGGTCTCCTGAAAACAGTTCAGGAATCGGAATCTTGGGTTCAGACCTAGGATTTCTGGTAACATAATCTTGTATACCCTGCACACGAGCGGCAAGCTGGTCCACACTTGTAATCAAGGTCTGGACATTCATGTCTGCAGCAAGCTTAAGCCACTCTGAGGTAAAGGGGAAAAGAAAAAAAAAAATGAGAGAGGGAAAAAAAAAACCTCAATTTTCTTTCTTATAATCCCACTTCTGCAATGCATTAAACATTTAATACTGGCCTGGCATACTGTTATGACCCCAGTGGACAGGGTCTCAGAGGAACGTGTAAGTCTGCAAGATACAAAAATCCAGCTCATAGGGCTGTGGTAACTGGGTTGACCAAATAGCTACTCCTAACGCCAACACTAGAAGTAGCCGGGGATCATGCCTACGGGGATCGCTAGATGACTCGCGCCAGCCGGAGAATCTAACTACCCCTAGGAGAAGAAAACAAAGACCTCTCTTGCCTCCAGAGAAAGGGACCCCAAAGCAAGATACAAGCCCCCCACAAATAATAACGGTGAGGTAAGAGGAAATGACAAACACAGAAATGAACCAGGTTCAGCAAAAAGAGGCCAGCTTACTAATAGCAGAATATAGCAAGATAACTTATCTGGTCAACAAAAACCCTATAAAAATCCACGCTGGAGATTCAAGAACCCCCGAACCGTCTAACGGTCCGGGGGGAGAACACCAGCCCCCTAGAGCTTCCAGCAAAGGTCAGGATAAAGATAGGAACAAGCTGGACAAAAATACCAAACAAAACAAAAGCAAAAAGCAAAGAAGCAGACTTAGCTTGAAAAACAGGAACCAGGATCAGAGGACAAGAGCACAACAGATTAGCTCTGATTTCAACGATGCCAGGCATTGAACTGAAGGTCCAGGGAGCTTATATAGCAACGCCCCTGAACTAACGGCCCAGGTGAGGATATAGAAAAAGACAGACGCTCCAGAGTCAAATCACTAATGACCACTAGAGGGAGCAAAAAGCAAAATCACAACAGACTCCCACCCTAAGAAATCGGTACAAGACATAATGTTTGGGGGCCTGGAACAAAAAAAGAGAAGAGCTTTCCCTCTTAACGAAGCAATAGCAGCCTTAATTAAGAAAGAATGGAAGAAGCCTATGAAAAAGGCTCTTCTAACGCCTAAAAGAAAATACCCCTTTGAGGAGGAATCCTGCTCCTTTTGGGAGAAGGCCCCCAAATTAGATGTAGCGATCGCTAAAGCCTCAAAAAAATTTTCCCTCCCGTTCGAAGACATGGGGGTCCTAAAAGACCCTATGGACAAAAAGGCAGACGCCTTTCTCAAAGGTACCTGGGAGGCAGCGGGAGGAGGCCTGAAGCCAGCGGTAGCGGCAGCATGTACTTCACGCTCCCTGATGATTTGGCTGAACCAACTAGAGGGCCAATTAAAGGGGAAAACTTCCCGGGACTCAATGCTAGACACACTACCTGTAATGAGAGGGGCCGCGGCTTTCCTAGCTGATGCCTCGGCCGATTCTATCAGGCTATCCGCCAGAGCAGCAGGGTTTGCTAATGCGGCCAGGCGCGCCCTCTGGCTTAAGAATTGGCCAGGCGACCTACAGACGAAAACAAAACTGTGCACTATCCCCTGTGAAGGAGAATTTCTGTTCGGTTCCACCCTGGATGACATCTTGGAAAAAGCGGGGGACAAGAAAAAATCCTTCCCTCCTCTGGGTCTCCCCTCTTATAGGAAGCCCTTTCGGAACAAGAGGTTTTTCCGTAAGAACACGGGGAGAAACCAGGGGAAATGGGAAGATAAAAAGAACAAAAATAAGGGGTTTATCTTTAATAAAAACCTCAATGACAACAAAAAACCTTCACAATGAAGGTTCGCCCCAGGTGGGGGGAAGGTTATCTCTCTTTCTCCCAGCCTGGGAAAAGATTACCTCAAGTCGATGGATACTAAACATCATAGAGTCGGGACTGAGACTAACATTCAAGAGGTATCCCCGTCCCTCTTTCAAGATAACACCCACAAGATCCTCGGCAGAGGAGCAGTTAACGTTAGAAAACGAGGTTGTCGGGTTAGTAAAAAAAAGGAGTACTCCTGGAAGTTCCCCCTCAGGAAAGAGGGCAAGGGTACTATTCCCCTCTTTTCCTGAGGAAGAAGCCAGATGGTTCCTTCAGGACCATTATCAATTTAAAAAACCTAAACAACTACCTAGAGGTTCCAGCATTCAAGATGGAAACAGTGAAATCAGCTATCAAGATGCTATTTCCTCAATGCTTCATGGTGGTCCTGGACCTAAAGGACGCATATTATCACGTCCCAATACACAAGGATCACCAAAAATTCCTCAGGCTGGCAGTCCACATCCAGGGAGTCCTAAGTCACTTCCAGTTCTCAGCTCTACCATTTGGCTTAGCAATCACCCCGAGAGTTTTCACAAAGTTGGTGGCGGAGGCAATGGCGCACCTCAGGGAAGAAAATACCCTGATCGTACCATATCTGGACGACTTCCTGGTGATAGGCTCCTCCCCACAACATTGCAAGAGCCAACTAGACCTGGTGATTCATTCCCTAAAAAATCTAGGTTGGCTAATAAACCTAGAGAAATCCAGACTGGTGCCTTCTCAGGTTCAGGAGTACCTAGGTCTCACTCTAGACTCCAAACAAATGGAATGTCGGCTCCCAGAGAGCAAAATACAAAAGATAAAAAGTTTAGCGTTAAGAGTACAATCTCTCCCCTCTATAACACTCCGTCAGGGCATGTCCCTATTAGGCTCTATGACCTCTTGCATCCCGGCGGTCCAGTGGGCCCAAGTACATTCAAGAGATCTCCAATGGCAACTACTGTCAGAGCAAAACCGTCTAGGAGAACATTTAGACGGGCGGTTAACATTGTCTCCTCGCACCAATCACTCCCTGACTTGGTGGACATTGCAGGAAAATCTTTCCCTGGGGGTCCCATGGGTAATTCCGATCTCGAAAGTCCTAACTACGGACGCAAACCCCTCAGGGTGGGGGCTCATCTGGGCGACCTAGTAGCCCAGGGTATTTGGTCTCCGTCCCTTGCAAACAATTCCTCCAATATGAAGGAACTCCTGGCAGTGAAATTTGCCCTTCAGGAATTTTTGGGAGTCCTTCAATCTCACCATGTAAGGGTGATGTCGGACAATCAAGTAGTAGTATCCTACCTAAATCATCAGGGAGGTACCCGTTCCAAAAATCTAATGGAAGTGACCAGCTCAATCCTTCAGATAGCCGAGAGCAACCTTCTATCCCTGACAAGCCTACACATAAAGGGGGTAGACAATTACAAGGCAGACTTTCTAAGTCGTTCCAGCCTAAAACAGGGGGAATGGGAACTAAATCCAGTGATATTTACTCAGATCACAAAAAAATGGGGGGTTCCCAAAATAGATCTCTTCGCGAGCCATTTAAACAAAAAAGTAGCCTCCTTCTGCTCCCTATCTCCCTTGGGGAACCCAGTAGCTGTGGACGCTTTCCTGATTTCTTGGGGTCACCACCTGGTCTATGCCTTTCCTCCTCTCATCCTGATTCCAGCAGTGCTGAGGAAGATTCGGGAGGACGGGGCACTGGTCATCTTGATTGCCCCGTTCTGGCTGAAGAGACCTTGGTTCTCATGGATGAGGAAAATGTCAATATCCGACCCGTGGGTATTACCAGACCTCCAGGATCTGTTGTCGCAGGGCCCAGTTTGTCATCCGCAGGTCAAGAACTTGCACTTGACAGCTTGGCTCTTAAGAGGAAGATATTAGAAAACAGAGGGTTCTCTTCAAGTGTAATCTCAACTCTGTTAAAAAGTAGGAAGCCGGTTACAACAAGACAGTACGGCAAAATATGGAAAAAGTTTTTATCTTCTTCAGGTGCAAAAATAGGGAAAGAGATCCCCCTTAATTCCATATTAGAGTTCCTACAAAAAGGTTTGGAGATGGGTTTAGCCACCAGCACCCTAAAAGTTCACGTGGCAGCATTAGGAGCATTATTCAATTTTGACTTAGCTTCAAATAGGTGGGTCTCTAGGTTCATCAGAGCAGCAGGAAGATCGGGGCCTCTGCCAGTGAAAGTGGTTCCACAATGGGACTTAAACTTGGTCCTTAAAGCCCTGACTAGTCCACCATTTGAACCATTACACAAAACTTCAATAAAAAACTTGTCTCTCAAAACCGCTCTGTTAGTCGCCCTCACTTCTGCCCGTAGGGTTAGCGACTTACAGGCTCTATCAGTTAATGCCCCCTACACACAAATTTTAGAGGATAGGGTCATTTTAAAAACAGACCCAGCATATCTCCCGAAAGTGGCTTCAAAATTTCACAGGTCTCATGAGATATCTCTCCCCTCCTTCTGTCCCAACCCTACAAATACTGAGGAACAAACATTACATACTCTGGATGTAAGAAGGTGTCTCTTACAATACCTAGAAGCCACTAGAAAGAGTAGGGAGGATTCCTCTCTGTTTGTGTGTTTCCAGGGTCCCCGGAAGGGGAAAAAAGCTTCTAAGGCCACCATAGCAAGATGGATCACGGACGCCATCAGTCTTTCATACTCGGCAAGTGGGATGTCCGTTCCCGGGGAGGTTAAGGCTCACTCGACAAGGGCAGTGGCGACTTCCTGGGCGGAGAAGGCCGGAGCTTCTATAGACCAGATATGTAGAGCTGCTACCTGGTCCTCACCATCCACATTCTATAGGCACTATAGGTTGGACCTAATCTCTTCCTCAGATCTTACCTTCGGTAAAAGGGTTCTGGAAGCAGTGGTCCCTCCCTGAATGTACTATCTATGCAATTCTCTCCGTGGTGCCGTCATGGGCGATCAGAGAAAAATATAGTTCTTACCGATAACGGTATTTCTCTGAGCCCATGACGGCACCCGTACATTCCCTCCCTTCACTTATGGGTGTGCACATTTAAAAAGTGCCATAGTCTATTTATAGTCTACTTTTAGTTAAAGTCACGCGGTATCTTATTAGGCTAAACAGTTAAAAATTACAAATGCCTTAGTAGTCTCCCATCATTCTCTATGTAAACAAACTGATGCAGGAGAGTGGTACCGCCTTTTTTATCCGTAGGTTTCCTGTCCTTGGTGGGCGGATCCCCTCTCCGTGGTGCCGTCATGGGCTCAGAGAAATACCGTTATCGGTAAGAACTATATTTTTATCCTATATACAGGTGCTTCTCACAAAATTAAAATATCATCAAAAAGTTATAAATTAGAATACTTTATAACACCATCTTGAAAAAATTATTTTAAAATCCAGAATGTTGGTGTATATATATATATATATATATATATATATAGTATTCTAATTTACTGAGATAATGACTTGGGTTTTCATTGGCTGCAAACCATGATCATCAACATTAACAAAAATTAGCACTTGAAATAGATCACTGTTTGTAATGACTGTATATAATATCAGAGTTTCACTTCTTGTATTGAAGAACTGAAATAAATAACATTTTTGATGATCTAAATTTTGTGAGAAGCACCTGTATTACATTTTTTTGCAAAACAAAATGCCATATGGATGACAACACAAATTAAAAATTGTGTTTTTTTACGGATAAAAATGGATTTTGGTTAGGCTTATCGGAGCCTGGCCTTATGCAGGGAGCTGTTGCTATCAGTGCTGCAATTCACTTATTCTGCGCAGCACTAATTTACTTGCACATGTATAGCGTGCTTTCTTTTCATCCAATATTGCTGTATTTTCAGCATTAGCAACAGTGAACATAGCAGCTAATGTACAACCAAAAGATCAATACCTTCCACGGGCAGATCTACTTCTGTTGTCCTCTCGGGGCCGCTGCTGCTGTTGGAATAGGCTCAAAAGCATCGAACTTAGGGAAAGTTTTGGTGGCAGAAATGACCATTGATTGTGAAGACTACGTGAGGGATTCTCTCGTGTGGGAATTTTTCTCTGCATTGCCTAAGAAAAATAGTATTGCAGTGTGCATTCTCTGCAGGAAGAGAATAAGCCATAGCCATACAGTCACAAATTTAGGAATTCTAGCTCTCCATCAGCATGTGAAGTCTCATCATCTGCTGGGAAAATCGAGCTGGCCATCAATGTGTGCAAGACTGTTTTCCTCCTCATTGTCATTTGAGTAGACAGGCTGCAACCACAAGTATTACACAGTCATTATAGTCATCATCTACTGCTTGTCTTACTATTCCTCCTTTGTTCATCATCAGTAATCCATACCTGAATGCACAGCCAGAAAACATAAGCCCAGTCATCCGCTTGTGTGCCAACTTATCTCCCACATGATCAAATTGCTGGCGATGCACTTAGCGGAATGCACTACCATTATTATTTCTCCAAGAAAGCCGTTCCTTCCATTCAAAAGCGGTGAACTTGGGCCTCTCATTGGAATTGTTGTGCAGTAAAGTACACTGCACCATCTGTGCTGCAGCAATTACAGCCACGAACAGTACATGCCTTTCTCAACCCCCTGGGTCAATGTTTTACGAGGCAGTGATGACGATGCAGCACAGCAATGAGTCCACGTGGTTGTGACACCTCCCTAGTTGGGCAGGTCTGGTTCCAACATTAAGTGGCAGTTGTCCAACTCCACTATAATCCTCAATGGACATCTCATCCCCAGCTGTAATAGGGCAGAATGTGTCTTCCATTTTCCGCTACTTTCATCTGTATAATGTAAGGATTCACTCATTTTTAGGCCACTGGTATCTATTCACACAGGCACAAAGCTTCTTGGTGCAAACTTGAAATTTTATTAGAATTCGTAAATTTCCCAAACAAAAAAAAAACAAACCTTTTCCTGGCAAAAAAATAATAAACCGGAAAAAAAAACCCAGAAAATAAAACAGTCCATATAGCAGTTCTGGCTTCAAAGAGCTTGTTTGCCGGTTAACAAATATATCCAGACTTAGTCAGCCACTGGCAGGGGCTGACCAGTATATAGCAGGTCGTTCACCTTGATAGACATCGAGCCAAGTCCAGAGGCATTTCCACTTCTCCTCCCACACATAATTTTGAGGAAGCTCATGCCCATCTCTACCAGTTGTTCATAAAACTGGGACCCAAAAATCCAGGCCCATTAACAAACCTCAACACCTAAATGTGCTGTATCCTTCTTTTCCAGGCGACACATACACTCCATCCAGTACCTGCCCAGCTGCAAGCCTACATGCCCCCTCTTCTGCCCAGAGCTGGGGGGGCTCGGCCCTTCTGCCATCATACAATGTACAAGTGACAGGGCATCCGCGCTCGTGTGTTGCTATCCGGGCCTATATTCCCCCTTATAGTTAAAATCCTGCAGGGCTAGAAACTACTGGGTTACTTGGGCACTGTTCCTCTTCTTCGCCGTCATCCATCTCAGGAGGGCATGGCCAGACACTAACCTAAAGCTAAGCTGACCAGTATACGGCAAGTCTTTGACCTTCACTCACAGAGCCAAGTCTCAGAGGTCCTTCTGCCTCTCCCCCCAGACAGTTCAGCTTCCTTTTAACACAACGGAATCTCCTGGATTGGAGGATTTGAACGACCAGTCCCTCCCTGCTCTGCCAGTTATTCCTAAAACCAGGACCCAAAAATCAAGGCTCACTAACAAACCTCTCCGCCCCGGAGCCTTTTTCTCCAGGTTTCACATCACCGAGGCTAGGCATCAAGCAGCAAATTTCTTGCTGGGTGCCTTTTCATCGACTTCAGCTGGGAATCCTAGAGTGCAATAAAAGCAGTAATATTGTGGCTGAATTTCAGTTGGGCATATTGACGATGACTGGTGCACGTTGTAATTTGGAAATTTACTGAGTCAACGTTTTTTTTTTTTTTTTTTTTTTTTAGATGAAATCTGTCATTTCCAAAAATACTATTTGCTTGTAAACATATGGTTAATCTGCAAGCAGTCAGGCAGGATTTTACCATTATTTACCTGCAGATTAACACTATATCTACAGGTAAAAAGGCTTTTAAAAATGACATTTTCCCTTTGATATTACAATAGAGGAAATTTTGTGGGCATCATCCGCGCTGCATGCCTGGATTGCCTTTTGTACAGCAGCGCAGATGATACCCACAAAATTTCCTCTATTATAATACTATGATTCGGTCATTTGTTTGACCTGTGGATCCGCTGCAGCTGTTAACTCGGATGAGTCTATATGCTTGACATCGTGAAATATCAGGTGAGTGCAAACTAATCAAAAAACCTTGATTAATCATCGGATAAGACCCTATTGGCGCTTTTCTCTCCTGTAGCGTTTCTTTGAGTTTCCCTTTAATAACATAGCTTGTGAAGGTAGTGTCAATTGCCACTAGACTATGTATCTCAATCACTCATATGTGGCTAAGAACGCCCTCCTAGACATGCAGCAATGGACAGGCTTTACTGAGTGATCTGCAATGTTAAAACGTGCAGGAATTCCACCTTCCATATCCTGGTCCAACGATAGACGCAAATGATTTCATTATACATCAGAAAACAGGGAGGAAGTGTTATTTTGAGATCAAGCATTGGCAGATCATAAGGGAGACATCACCTACTCAGCCACTTAAAGAAGGGCTGCCAGATTTGTGAGTAGAGACAACGGTGGCATCAACGATATCATCTCACCTACAGTACAGACCAAAAGTTTGGACACACCTTCTCATTTAAAGATTTTTCTGTATTTTCATTACTATGAAAATTGTACATTCACACTGAAGGCATCAAAACTATGAATTAACACATGTGGAATTATATACTTAACAAAAAAGTGTGAAACAACTGAAATTATGTCTTATATTCTAGTTTCTTCAAAGTAGCCACCTTTTGCTTTGATGACTGCTTTGCACACTTTGCACTTGGCATTCTCTTGATGAGCTTCAAGAGGTAGTCACCGGGTATGGTTTTCACTTCACAGGTATGCCCTGTCAGGTTTAATAAGTGGGATTTCTTGCCTTATAAATGGGGTTTGGACCATCAGTTGTGTTGTGCAGAAGTCTGGTGGATACACAGCTGATAGTCCTACTGAATAGACTGTTAGAATCTGTATTATGGCAAGAAAAAAGCAGCTAAGTAAAGAAAAACGAGTGGCCATAATTACTTTAAGAAATGAAGGTCAGTCAGTCCGAAAAATTGGGAAAACTTTGAAAGTGTCCCCAAGTGAAGTGGCAAAAACCATCGAGCGCTACAAAGAAACTGGCTCACATGAGGACCGCCCCAGGAAAGGAAGATCAAGAGTCACCTCTGCTTCTGAGGATAAGTTTATCCGAGTCACCAGCCTCAGAAATCGCAGGTTAACAGGAGCTCAGATTAGAGACCAGGTCAATGCCACACAGAGTTCTAGCAGCAGACACATCTCTACAACAACTGTTAAGAGGAGACTTTGTGCAGCAGGCCTTCATGGTAAAATAGCTGCTAGGAAACCACTGCTAAGGACAGGCAACAAGCAGAAGAGACTTGTTTGGGCTAAAGAACACAAGGAATGGACATTAGACCAGTGGAAATCTGTGCTTTGGTCTGATGAGTCCAAATTAGAGATCTTTGGTTCCAACCACCGTGTCTTTGTGCGACGCAGAAAAAGTGAACGGATGGACTCTACATGCCTGGTTACCACCGTGAAGCATGGAGGAGGAGGTGTGATGGTGTGGGGTGCTTTGCTGGTGACACTGTTGGGGATTTATTCAAAATTGATGGCATACCTGAACCAGCATGGCTACCACAGCATCTTGCAACGGCATGCTATTCCATCCGGTTTGCGTTTAGTTGGACCATCATTTATTTTTCAACAGGACAATGACCCCAAACACACCTCCAGGCTGTGTAAGGGCTATTTGACCAAGAAGGAGAGTGATTGGGTGCTACGCCAGATGACCGGGCCTCCACAGTCACCAGACCTGAGCCAATCGAGATGGTTTGGGGTGAGCTGGACCGCAGAGTGAAGGCAAAAGGGCCAACAAGTGCTAAGTATCTCTGGGAACTCCTTCAAGATTGTTGGAAGACCATTCCCTGTGACTACCTCTAGAAGTTCATCAAGAGAATGCCAAGACTGTGAAAAGCAGTCATCAAAGCAAAAGGTGGCTACTTTGAAGAACCTAGAATATAAGACATATTTTCAGTTGTTTCACACTTTTTTGTTAAGTATATAATTCCACATGTGTTAATTCATAGTTTTGATGCCTTCAGTGTGAATGTACAATTTTCATAGTCATGAAAATACAGAAAAATCTTTAAATGAGAAGGTGTGTCCAAACTTTTGGTCTGTACTGTATATTTATATTGGAGAAAACGCTCATATTTATGTAACAAAGAATGTAGAAAGAGCTGCTTCTAAATCTTGCTCGCTGCTCTGGGGCTGTTGGAGACCCACATGGACAATCTCAGAGAAAAAGTTGGATGTGTTCCTCGGTTACTGGCGAGCATGGAAAGCTGCATGCTTGGTTGCTTACGTGCTGAAAGACATTGATACGTCAAAGGGTTGACTACTAGATTGCTATGCTATAAAATCAAAATGGGGAACTTTTTCTTCCTTATACAAAGAAGGTGAATTTGGCATGTTACCAGGATAAGCTCTGAAGCCAGCATTCACCTAGCAGATGCCGGCTGGACGTAAGGCTTCTGTCCACTTCATCGCCTATGCCAGCGCTACTGCTACAAAAAGTGTCCCCAGTAGCAGCCAATAAGTTTCTTGAACATGATGGACCAATTTTTTTTTTAATCTGCTGCACCAACCTAACCATAAGCAAATTGGGATGCCTGAACAACCAGGTTCAATCACATCTGGACTGTGCATTTTCTCCGGCAGATACCCTGAGCCCTGACCCCATGGTCTGAAGATAGGCGTTGATTTGTATAACCACAGGCAGGCACCTGCTCCCTAAAAGCTTTGGGGTTTGGACTGTTTTTTTTCCTTTCGGCTAGTGCAGTGTGTTTCTGAACACAGGCTGTTTACTACTTCCATTTAGCTTCCATAGCTATATATGTGATGTTACTGACATTACTAAGTTTAGTCTTTTCTTTAAAGAGGACCTGTCACCAGGAAAAAAAGTTTTTGCACTTATTTTATTTTGCTGCTCCTGACTAATATATATTTCTTTTATATGGACCATATGGTTTCAGAGATATGGACCTTTTTATTTAGCTCTAATGTTTATAGCCTTTTTCAAAGGGGCGATGCTTAAAGGATTATCTTGAGAACCATATGGTGGTTGAAAAAAACAAACAAACTCTGGAGCAGTAGGAGTAAAAAAATGAGAGAAAAACTAGCCACTTTTCACCTGTTATCACAACCTCTTTAACCTCTAAGGGTATGTGCACATGTCAGGATTTTATGCAGAAATTTCCTGAACAAAATCGGAGACTTTCTGCAGAAAATCCGAACGCATTTTTCTCGCGGTTTTTGTGCGGATTTTTCGCGTTTTTTTCTTTCATTGCTTCCCAATGCATCAAATAGCGGGAAATCCGCGCAAAATCCGCAAAATGAATGAACATGCTGCATATTTTTCCGCAATGCGTTTTTATAGCGGAAAAATACGCAGCATGTGCACAAAAATTGCGGAATGTATTCTAAATTATGGGATGCTTAATGTATGCGTTTAAGCGTTTTTGCCACTGAAACCCACCAAAAAACCGCAAAAAATCCGGAACATGTGCACATACCCTTAAAGGTCCAGGGGTATTTCCGTTTCCATTTTTTGCTCCCCTTCCCACGGCCATAACTTTAATTTTTCCATCAATATGGCCATGTGAGGGCTTGTTTTTGGCGGACGAGTTGTAATTTTGAATGGCACCATTGATTTTATCATATTATCGTGTACTGGAAATTGGCAAAAAAAGTGCAATTCCACAATTGTTTTTTGGATTTTTTTTTACCATGTTCACTAAATGCTAAAACTGACCTGCCAATATGAGTATCCAGGTCATTACGAGTTCACACCAAACATGTCTAGGTTAGTTTTTATTTAAGTGGTGAAAAAAAAATCCAAAGTTCGCAAAATATTTTTAAAAATGCCGTTTTCCGAAACCCGTAGAGTTTCCGTTTTTCGGGATCTGGGGCAGGGTGAGGGCTTATTATTTGGGCGCCGATCTGACGTTTTTAAGGATACCATTTTGGTGTGTAAAACAATCTTTTGATCGCCTGTTGTTGCATTTTATGGCAATGTTGCAGCGACCAAAAAAACGTAATTCTGGCTTTCCATTTTTTTTTCTCGCTACACCGTTTACCAAATGGATTCATTCTTTTTATATATTGATAGATCAGGCGATTCTGAACGCGGGATACCAAATATGTGTATATTTGATTTTTTTTGTTTTATTTTAAATGGGGCAAAAGGGAGGCGATTTGAACGTTTATATTTTGTAAAACATTTTTTTTACTTTTTTCTTGCTTCAATAGTCTCCATGGGAGACTAGGAGCTGCAATTCTCTGGTTTCCTCTGCTACACAGAGTGGGGCTGCAGGGGAACCTCAGGCCCCAGGGCCATTTACGGCCCTCGATGACCTTTTGTCAGGCCCCCGAGCAGATTCTCAGGGTCCGCATTCTTAGGCACGGAGGTGTATTTTGATTACAACCAGCTCATTATTTCTTCTTGCTCTGTTGGCACATACACGCAGTGCTCACTACTGAACACTGAAGAGCATGCAATGAAAGATTACATCCTGAAACCAGTGCCAGAGTCCAGATGTACTTTGTGGGGGGGGGGAGTTTGTACGTCCCCCGAAGGATGGTATAAATATCCAAATGGCCCTTTGCAGAAAAAAAGATTCCCCACCCCTGCTCTAAACCTTAGATTTTAAGGCTTAGAGGCACTAAACTGTACGGGTTGTGTTAAACACAATGTCATCAAAATACACAGTTTATATCCAAATTTTCTTATCTGAGCCTATTTATACAATTAAATTCATGAAACTTCAGATTAATACAGTTCTCACTTTATTTAAGAAAGCACATACTTAAATTTGAATTTAGAGGAAAAAAGTGTGATTCAACTAGACTTAAAATTATATAATCAGTCGAAGGCACAAATTCATTTCAACATACTGTATTTATGGATCAATTCACAACATTTTGTGGTCATTTTTTTTTTTTACTTTAAGGGGTGAACAAAGTTAATTTTAATCAACAGATCTCTGAATAATAAGTTTCACAATTGGATGTGATTATATAAAATGTTTCTGTGCTGAGATAATCTTATAAATGTGTCCCTGCTGTGTACTGTGTAATGGCTGTGTCTGACCGTACAAAACATTTAAAAGCAGGCAGTTAAATGTTTTGCCTCACAGAAAGAATCAGCTGTGACCCCGTGCTGTCCTGCCTGTATACTCTTTTGCTTCCTCCCCTGCTCAGGAGCTGTGGTATGATCAGGCCATGTCCCCGCACAGTCAGATACAGCCATTACACTGTACACAGCAGGGACATTTATAAGATTATCTCAGCACAGGAACATTTTATTTAAATACATTCCATTGTGGAAGTTATTATTATTATTGTAAGATCTATTGATTAAAAGGTACATTGTTTGTGGAAAACCCGTTTAATGAATAGTGTTCACCATCTGATGCCCAATCATAGCCCTTAATAGTGATTAGTGAAGTGTTCAAAAAAGGATTAAACATTTGAAAATAAGATAAAGGAAACTACAACCTATTTCCCTAAGGATGAAAGCATTTAGATAAAGTAGTGTATACTTGGCAGTGTGCATGGAAAGTGTACCCAACTCTCTGGGGATGATGCAGCTTTTGGCAATTGACGATGTCACCAATTTTCATGGCCTTACGATTGGGTCATACGACATCATAGTCCACATACCGAGATGGCTCACGAAGCCGAGTGCTGGTAATAAGATTATGATGTGGTGAACATTTCATGGACTGACAGTGCAGTCATCTACGTATATTACTTCTGTAGTATAAAAGTCAAGTATAATTGAGGCTGCCAAATGAGACAACTGTAAAAACCATACTGTACAATAGCACTTGCATTCATGTCTTGCCAGATGCTCGATAGCTTTAGGTTACATTGAATTTCATAGAAACACACTTAGGCAATGTTGGAGATGAATGTATTGTAGCACATCATAACGGGCAGCTGCGAAACATTATTCAAACACTGCGTAACACGTAGCACAAGAAAACGTGCTTAATATGCACTCTAACATAGAGCACAGACTCAACAAATTGTGCGACTAGACACATTTCCTCCATAGTGGAAAAGTGCAATAGTTAAAATGACGTGGCTTTATACCAAATCTCGGACAGTCCTGTAAATGCTCGGCCTCCGATCGTACACTGAATCAGTTTGTAGTACTGGTCCACCAGTGTCATGCTCACGATCTATAGTAAGAAGGTATGGCGCATTGCTTCCCATAGGTGCTGCCTAACTAACGCATTTTGGTGATCCTCCAGTGTGTCGGGCAGAATGGACCAGTGTGTTAAAAGAAACACACACAATGGAGTCCATATACAAAAAAGGTGTAAGAAAAGTTGTTGGCACGTTTGTTTTTGACACAGTGAGAGAAGGTCGGACACTTCGCAGTTTCCTTCGCTTTATGGTGAATTTTAGCTCTGAAGGCGGAGAGATGAGAAAGAAGGATGGTTCATGTTTCCGTCTGCCCCACCTTATGTCCCAATAACAGGTATTTGGAATAGTGTCTTTGTATAAAGCAATACCAAAGTTGCACCAATGAAACCATTGGTTTTAGAAGTGCAGCCATCACCTACACAATAAATGCAGCCATACCCTGGATGGTCCTAAGTTCATCTGGTCACTTTGCCCTCAGTGATGTAAGAAGTTACCACTGAGCTACTTAGCAAGAAGCAGCTTTCCTGATACAATGGCTGTCTAGACTGTGTGTTGATGACAAGGGCACTTAAGTATTTTTGCATGTCCAGTAGCAGCGATGTCTCAGTCAATGTCCCAGAGGAAGACATTTCTGAAGTTTATCCTGTGCTAAGAGCTTTGGACCAAGCGTCTATAATGGGGCATAACCTCATGCTCTGGGAGGTGAAGAGCAAATTCCAAGGCAACCAGGACCGGAAACTCGAATGCCATTAACTCGCGTCTGTTTAGACGAAACTTTTCTTCCAGTTTCTACGAAAAGAGTAACAAAAAAGACCCTTGTTAACAGCTCTACATTTAAAGTTTAATAGATGGCAAAAGAACGGAATACTGTAAATAACACCAAATTTGTTATTGATAGGCTACGAACCAAAGCAGACAGCCTCAAAAGACAGCTGGCACAGAGGTAGTGTGTGGGTAACAGCCAAAACTTCACTTCCGGCAACCTTAGTACGAAAGAGTCTGTTGTGTGTGAACTTAACTTAACTAATGGCTGGGGTTTGCCATCATTTATTAATCATGGGACTCTTATTAGCAAATCACCAGAAAACATACAGCTCTGGACATTGTCAGTACTGTACTGCTCCCAGCATAGCAATGAGCAGAAAGGAACATTTCAATTACTTGCACGATGTCGGATACCAACTTCTTCATCATATGGATCAATGGGGTCTCAGTATTCAGACCTATTATGAACAGTAGTTCATGTATTCTATCAATATGTCAGAACTTAAAGGGGTCCTGGAACAGTAAATCATCAGTCTAAAAATGTATCCAATGTATTATGCCAAGTCCAGGACCTGAAGTAGTAATACATGACATGAAGCTTAAATAATGCAGAAGACACTGAAATAACATCTTGAGTCATGCACCGCCCAACGGGCCTGTTCTTTCAATGACATGACGTATCAGCTCTTCACTTAAAAACCCCAATGAATTCCTACATGGTAGATAAGTTAAGGATGATGATTGTATAAAGGACTTACATCAATGAGGTGTTTCACTTCATGCTTTCGGAGGTCACTCCCAATTTTGGCAGCCAACAGGATACAAGCTCCAGCACAAAGTTTTCTGTTCTGTTTGTTCAGCTTCCCCTTCAATGCCAGCTTCTCAAAATATACGAATGCCATGGCTACTGTGGGTTCTTCATAGCCACAATCATCCTGGGCTAACTTCCGAATGTCTCGCTTAAGGCTATGAAGACAGCAGTATAAAGAAAAATCATCACTGTAATAATGTAATAAGTGTGAGGGCTCATGGCTCCTGCTATATTATAATTGGGATACAATACATAAAGAAGGGCGCAACAGGGATACCTAAACTATTGCAATACCCTGCACACGAGGTAAGTGACAGCTAATCAGAACTATACTTCATGTCTATATGCTAATATTAGAATTATTACACCTACTACATATTGGGATAGGATCTTGGAGATAGAGAATCCCATTTAAGATCAGGTGGCCAGGATGATTTGAATGGTATTGAAAAGGTCTGCCTTTTGGGAAACAAAGCCACTAAATTAAAATGATTTATGCAGATGCCATTCCGGATTTCAGTGCCAATCCTGATTTGGGGTAAACCTAATTTTTTTTTTAGGTTTTCCGCTATATCGGTCTATGAAGTCGCTTTATTGCTTGCTTAATGTTGTGGGTTTTTCCTTAAATAATAAGTATAGTAGAGAGATTGGAAGATAATCATTTCATGTGATGATCATTTACAATTAGTTGCCATGACCCCTTGTGAGGGGATACAGCTAATTATGACTATTTTAGTTCATTTACCATCATTAAAGAACCTGTAAAACTAAAAATGCTAATTTATTACTTTCTTGAAGGCGTCCATTATAAGTGTTTGGTTGACAGCCATCTAAGGTTTATGGCCTCCTTTAGAGTATGTGAATCGAAGCAGAAGATTGTTTCAGAAAAACGCCGGAGACGTTTTCCCTGAATGGTCTTTCCTAGTGCATCTCCGCACACTTTTTTTCAGTTCATGTATAACAAGGTGGCGGAGCGATCACTTCTTTTAGCATCTTTAAGACTTTCAAAGTCTCAAGTGATTATAAAAAGTTACAAAAGATAGAACCATATGCAATAGCAGGAAGTCTGACGTTGTCGGCCATATGTTCATTCATTTGGGAGTTTTCTCTCTAGTGCGGGTTCCAGCTGGAATCTGCCTAACAGAGATATTGTGCACATACCCTAAGGCCTCATTCACACGTCAGTGCTTAGTCACGTACGTGAAAAATATGGTACTGGTGTCATCAGTGTTTGGGATCAGTGTTATTCACGGACGGATAGAGAAATCTAGAAATGACAACGTTTCTCCTACGCTTTGCCATGTTAAATACGTACATTACATGGAAGCCAAGTCTTTTTCACAGACCTTGAATTGGCCCTTTTCATCTGTACTGCCGAAAAAACCTGACATGGTCTCTGTGTGTTTTCCACGTACACACGGTCCGTGAAAAAACAGGGACATGTGAATAGCTCCACAGATTATAATGGATACATGATCTATTCCTGAAAAAAAAACTGGATACAACATGGATGTCTGAATAAGGCCCAACACTGCTTTGTTTCGAGCTATAAAAAGTCCCTATATTCGCTGACTGTGTCAGACACAAAGAAAAACTTAAAAGTGTTCAAACCCATCTGCTAGATTGTATGTGAAGCTGCTTCAGATTTTAACTAACCATATCAAACATCGGACTCGCGTTATATGTTGTCATATACGGGGGCCTCCGTAATACAGTTTTATGTTACCCATGTGGTTGGCATTTCCACATTATTAGTACATACCTTCTTATTTTACTGAGGGTCAGCTTAATATGAGGAAACTTCTCCTTAAAAGTTTCATTCATATCTTTCTTGAGGTCAGATGGTTTCACGTATTCTAGAACCGTGGTCTGTACATGAAAGCTAGAGTCAGTGTACACAGCTGAGGACACAGTCGAAGGGGTTCTCATTTTTTTGCCAGCAAAGCTCAACAGATTAATGCATCTTATGCTCAAAGTTCCAAAAGGGTATAACAAAATGTAGCCCTCAAGGAAGAGAAAAGGGAGCCGACTTAGATAAATCCTATCCCTACAGGCACATGTGTTATATGTCTATTATCGGAGATCGGCCTCATCAGGGACCATTCCTTTCATAATATGGCCATTAGCTGCAGGCAAACTATTGATTACACCGGGAGGACAGAGCCAGCCAGGAAAGACTGCATCAGCGATCCATGTCATACACGGACGACTTACGACTGCCACAATGGAAACAGCTTGTACCGAGCAGCTCTACGTTCTGGCTCTTTGGAGGAAAAGGTGAGTTTCGGAAGGGAAAAGCCCCCTCTATAATGTCTATGTCCTAATAGGGTCTATAGACAGGAGTTGTCTTCAAGAAACAATCAATTTAAAATGAATCTACCACTGGGTTTTTGCTATGCTCAAATGAGAGCATCATGTCATCATAGAGACAGAAATCCTGATTTGCTGTAGTTTTAATAACATCATGGTTTTCTCTGTTGCAGATCTATCAGTTCTCTAAATACTGAGCCCGATATACCCCCATCCACACCACTGATTGGCTGCTTTCTGTGTACACTGTGCATAGGCAGAAAGCGGCCAATCCATGATAGGGGGTGGGGTTATTTATAGCTCATGAATATGGAGGACTACATGTCAGCAGGTTTACTAGTCCTCTAGTGATAATCTCCTGCTGATAAAACTGTGATTTTATCAGAACTACAGCAATCAGCTCCGTAAAATACACATTGCTAGAATAAGTGTCTCTGCCACTATGTTATACTACTCCCAGATTAGGTAGTAAAAACCTGGTGACCGATTCCCTTTAAGTAAATAAACATATATTTAGGCTGAACTTCAGAGAGCAAATTTTAACACGTATTAGGAACTTTGAGTATTGCACATATTAAGTCATTTGAGATTTTTGTTGCCAAAAACTAACCGCAAAGAAAATATCAAATATTAACACTGATCATATAAAAGGATGAAACACAAGTAGTAAATATGCATCTAAGCTAAGCAACTAAGCTTTAGGGTGAGGCCACATGTAGCAGCCTGAGGGTTTACCTCTAATTGGTGCAGTTGCACATTTTTCTCTGAGAAAATATTTTCAACATGGCTGCACATCGCCTGCAATATGTGGCCTGACCCTTCAAGTGAACTACTATTTAATTAATAATTGGGCAAAAATCATTACTGACACTAGGCACTTGTGTCTTTGTAGGAAATTACAGGTCAACGGTGATGGGTTCAGAAGGTGATGGGTTTAAACAAGTTCACGCCTGTTTTAGGATTTTTGCATTCGCAATGTACATTTATTCCAGGAATTGGGGTGAAGTTCTCAACGATGACTTTCTGCCCTGTCTCAATAACGTCAATAGATGCGTAAACTAAAACCTTTCCTGTGATTTAATAATCAACACTAAAGGGGGCTGTTATACAAAGTATATTTTAATCAATTGATCTTGGAATTATAATAAGCTCCACAATTAGATGTGTTTTAAAAAAATATTCCTGTGCTGAGATGACCTAATAAACGTGCCCCTGCTGTATACCGGTATTTGCTGTGTACGACCATGCAGAACTGCTCCAGTTCATGGTGGACGCATACCAAAGCACATAGACAGGGGAGTATGCATAAATCACTTATGATAAGTGAGCGTGCAGACAAAACAGCAGGGGTTCGCAGCTAATTACTCCAGTAACATTTTACCTCCTGTTTTATCACAGGAGCAAGTGTTTTCATTATGTCTCCAGCCCTCTGAGTGCATGGTAAGTCAGTGACATATAAACTCAGTGGCTGCGGAGCTTCTATGTCACTGACTTGATTTATGATGAGCTCACAGGACTGGTGGTGTGGCAGAAACACTTGCTCCTGTGATACAACAGACAAGCAGGGAAATGTGTTACCTGCTAAAGACGCAGCCGCAAACCTCTGCTGTTTAGTCTGTATGTACACCAACAGTGGCATGTAAAAGTTTGGGCACCAATGGTCAAAATTACTGTTATTGTCAACAGATAAGCAAGTTGAAGATAAAATGATATGTGAAAGGCCTAACATTAAAGATGACACATTTCCTTTCTATTTTAGGCAAAAGAATAATATATATATATCGTCATTTTTTTACATTTTAAAAATTACCAAAAGGAAATTTGCAGTTGCAAAAGTTTGGGCACCCTTGGAGATTTGTGTGCTCAGATAACTTTGACCAAGGTCTCAGAAGATAATTAGCCTGTTAGGGTTACGGCTTATTCAGTATCATAGTTAGAAAAGACTAGGTGATGTAAATTCCCCAGCTTTATAAAAACCTAGCCTCTAACTTTCTGCCAAAAAACAGCAGCCGTGGGTTCTTCTAAGCAGCTGCCCAGCACTCTGAAAATGAAAATGGTGGATGCCCACAAAGCAGGAGATGGCTATAAGAAGATAGCACAGTGTTTTCAAGTTGCCCTTTTCTCAGTATGAAATGTAACGAAGAAATGGCAGTTAACAGTGGAGGTCAAGATAAGGTCTGGAAGACCAAGCAAAATTTCAGTGAGAGCTGCTTGTAGGATTGCTAGAGAGGCAAATCAGAACCCCCGCTTGACAGCAAAAGACCTTCAGAAAGATTTTGCAGAGTGTGGAGTTGTGGTGCATTGTTCAATCATGCTTTGGGGTTGTGTTGCAGACAACGGCACGAGGAACATTTCACAGGTAGTAAGAAGAATGGATTCAATGAAATTTCAACAAATTCTTGATGCAAACATAACAACATAACACATAAAAAAGCTGAAGTTGAAAAGAGGATGGCTTCTACCAATGGATAATGATCCTAAACACATGTCAAAATCCACAATAGACTACCTTAAAAGGCGCAAGCTGAAGGATTTACAATGGCCCTCACAGTCCCCTGATCTGAACATCATTGAAAATATCTGGCTAGAACTCAAAATAGCAGTGAATGCACGACGACCCTGGAATATCAGAGAACTGAAGAATTTTCCAAGGAAGAATGAATGAAAATCCCTCAAACATGAATTGAAAGACTCTTGTCCAGTTACAAAAAGCGTTTACAAGCTGTGATAATTGCAAAAGGGGTGATACTAGGTACTAAGCATGCAGGGTGCCCAAACTTTTGCATTGGCCCATTTTCTTTTTTGTAATTTTTAAAAACGTAAAAAAAAATCTGAATTTTTTTGTGCCTAAAATACAAATGAAATGTGAGATCTTTTTTTATTTTTTCAATCAGTTCATTTTTCATTACGAAAAATGTCAAGATATATTCACATTCTGATTTTGGTTTTAGAACAATCAAAATAAACTAAACAAACTAAATAAAACAAGCACACAAATAAAAAAAACATATACGTCATTGCAAACCAAATAAAATAAAATAAAAACCGGTTCATATTAACATTCATCGTAGGGATTATCATTCGCTTACTACTGTTTACATACATCTTTACAGATATAAATGAATGCCATCGACTGGGAATGTGTCATCTTTAACGTTTGCCCTTTTAGGCTATGTGCACACGTCAGGATTCTTTGCAGAAATTTCCTGAACTAAACCGGACTTTTTCTGCAGGAAATCCACATGCGTTTTTTTCGCGTTTTTCTGCGTTTTTTTCCGGAGGTTCCCAATGCATTAAATAGCGGGAAATCCACGAAAAATCCACAAAATTAATGAACATGCTGCGTTTTTTACCGCGATGTACACAAAAATTGCGGATTGCATGCTATTAATAGGATGCTTAATGGATGCGCTTTTTTCGCGGTTTTATCGCGTTTTTCGCTATAAAAACGCGATAAATACGGAACGTGTGCACACGGCCTTAGAGATAGTTTCTTCTTCAACTCAGTGGCGTATCCAGGGGGGGGGGGCAGCCGAGGCATGTGCCCTGGGCGCTGCCGACAGGGGGGCGCCGGCGGGCCGCCTGATGATTCGGTGGCGGTCCAAGGAGGCCCCACAGCAGAGCCCCTCCACCACAGAGAGCCGCACACCACAGCTGTTATTGCCGCTGCTCTGTGCGCACAGGACCTGTGATGAGGTCACAGGAGGGGAGGAGTCAGGAGTCACATGATCAAGGGCCTTCGTGTAGTGCAGGACTCTGCTGGTTCTCATGGTGCTGGACAAGGGTAAGGTTTTGTGTGGGGTCAGGAGTGGTTTGTGTGGATGTAGCAGAGCTGTGTGTGTATGAGGTGTACAGAACGGAAGCCGTGTGTGCAAGGTGTATGGAGCGGAACTGGGTGTGTGCAAGGTGTATGGAACAGAACTGGGTGTGTGCAAGGTGTATGGAGCGGAGCCGTGTGTGTATGAGGTGTACGGAGCAGAGCTGGGTGTGTACGGAGTGGAGCCGTGTGTGCAAGGTGTATGGAGCAGAGTTATGTGTGTCTATGAGGTGTATGGAGCAGAGCTGGGTTTGTGCAAGGTGCATGGAGCGGAGCCGTGTGTGTGCGAGGTGTACAGAGGGGAGCCGTGTGCGTGCGAGGTGTACAGAGGGGAGCCGTGTGCGTGCGAGGTGTACAGAGGGGAGCCGTGTGCGTGCGAGGTGTACAGAGGGGAGCCGTGTGCGTGCGAGGTGTACAGAGGGGAGCCGTGTGCGTGCGAGGTGTACAGAGGGGAGCCGTGTGTGTGCGAGGTGTACAGAGGGGAGCCGTGTGTGTGCGAGTTGTACAGAGCGGAGCCGTGTGTGTGCGAGGTGTACAGAGCGGAGCTGTGTGTGTGCGAGGTGTACAGAGCGGAGCCGTGTGTGTATGAGGTGTACAGAGCGGAGCCGTGTGCGTGCGAGGTGTACAGAGGGGAGCCGTGTGCGTGCGAGGTGTACAGAGGGGAGCCGTGTGCGTGCGAGGTGTACAGAGGGGAGCCGTGTGTGTGCGAGGTGTACAGAGGGGAGCCGTGTGCGTGCGAGGTGTACAGAGGGGAGCTGTGTGTGTGCGAGGTGTACAGAGGGGAGCCGTGTGTGTGCGAGGTGTACAGAGGGGAGCCGTGTGTGTACGAGGTGTACGGAGTGGAGCCGTGTGTGGAAGGTGTATGGAGCGGAGTCGTGTGTGTCTATGAGGTGTATGAAGCAGAGCCGCATATGTACGGAGCAGAGCCGCGTGTGTACAAGCTGTATGGAGCAGAGCCGCGTGTGTACAAGCTGTATGGAGCAGAGCTGCGTGTGCAAGGTGTACGGAGCTCAGCTGCGTGTGTAGGAGTAACTAGGTGTGGCCATTATACTGTACGCAGTATGTGTGTGTGTGTTTGTGCGTGCATGCGTAGCGCTGCGGGTGAATGTGCAGAGACGTAAATGGTTTTGTGTGTGTACGGGGAGGAGAGGCGAGGGCAATGATGGGGCTGACAGGGAGAGTGCAATAATTGGGATGGAGGGGGATGAGGAAATGATGGATGTGGTGGAATGGGCAATGATGGAGGTGGAATGGAGTGAGGAGACAGTATGGGGGAGAAAAGTGAGTGGGCACAGAATAGAAACAGTAGTGGGGGCGTAGCATGGGGGGGACAGTGTAAGGGCACAGCCAGGAGGGGACAGTATACCAAGGAGGGGGAGTGTGATGAGAGAGTACAGTATAAACACTAGGCCCTATAGGGGGGGACACAGTATGAGAGGACAGTGTGAAGAGGGGGCCGGTATGGAAAGGAGAGGTCAGTGTATAGAGCATGTACCATAAGAGGGACAGTGTGGGAGTCATATTTTGTGCAGACAATATAGTGAGGGGCAATTTTTAACTCATTATAATGACACTTGTATCTTTAGGGGTATCATGTGGAGATTTTCTGCAAAAGAGCGGAGAAGATGGAAACCTGCAGAGACGGCTGTGGATGAGAAAACTCATCATGGGGTCTGGACAAGATGAAGAAAAGGAGAACAACTCCAGAGGCGACATCATCTATAAGGTACCTCATGTTTTTATTTATGTTAGGAGCATTAAAGGGGATGTCCAGGTTTGTGATGAGTCTGCAGTCATTCTTTGTGACTGCAGACTTCTGACTTCTCACAGTGCGCCCTGCACACTGTCAGGATTCTCTCGTGCTGGCGATTTACATACATGCGGTCACGTGCTGACTAGACATGTGTGGCCTCCGTCAATGAAAATGAACTGAGCGAGGCCGGGCACGTCTAGTTGGAATGTGGCCAGAAGTATACAAATCGCATGCTTGTGCTGACATGACTGTCCACCGGCAAGGGAGAATCCTAAATGTGTGCAGTGCATGCGTTGTGAGAATTCAGAAGCTGCAATGTCAGGATTCAGCTCTGCAGGTTCCAGTAGTCGTCACATGGACACTTCACTCATATGCGATTTTCATACTTATGGTCCTGTGACAACAAGCTTCTCTTCTGCTTCTCTCAATTTTTCACTGAATATTGAGAGCATTATTGAGAGGAGCTCGTGGGCACATGACTGAGTGTGCAAATCCCATATGTCCTGGGGGGGCGCCAAAATGTAATCTTGCCCCGGGCGCCAGAAACCCTAGATACACCTCTGCTTCAACTTGCTTAACTGCTCACAATAACAGTAATTTTGACCAGGGGTGCCCAAACTTTTACATGCCACTGTATCATAATTGACTTATGTTTTCCCCTGACCAGGAGCTGTGGAATATGCCGGCCATGAACTCGAGCAGCGCTACATGGTGAGATGCAGAAATTAACAGTATATAACAGGGGCACATTTATAAGATTATCTCAGCACGGGAACATTTTTTAACACATCCAACTTATTACAATACCAAAATCTATTCATTAAAATGTACTTTGTGAGACAAACGCTTTAACGTCTGTAGTAATGTAAAGACTGAAAATGAATAATTCATGATCAGACTCATTTGTGAGTAATCTGTGTCTACTGGGTAGAGGGTTTAGTGAACGCTTACAAGTTGCTGCTAAATCGGGGCCAAATGGTGCAGTTTTGGTGGTGTTTGACCACAACGTGTTAACTCCTTTTTAAGAAAAAAAGTTTAAAACTGCATATATACATAGTGTGAACTGACCATAATGGGATATTGGACCGTAATTATTACAATCTAAGTAACCCCAACATCACCATCCGTGTGCACCCACACTCACCATGTAGGAAGGGAATATTAAGACCCGTTTATGCTTGCCACATGGCCACTGGGGATCATCCAAGAGATTCGGATCGTACTCTGTGAAGTCTCCTATGTCACTACCTGTGAGGATGAACAATAGCAAGAAAGGCTAAGTTAATCAATCATGTAAGATTTGAAGCAATAATGTTTGAGCCTATATTAATTTATGATTGCCAAAAAGTACAATAGAAAGATGCATAGGTGTGCACCCCCGCTCTGGGGAGCCAAACCTCCTACAAAAGTCAGTATGATATAAAGACGGGAATCGCCCTTTATGTTTATCACTCTGACAATGTGGCCCCTGGAAGAGAAAAGTATGAGCACCTCTGTTATGGACCAAATGTCCAAGTTACTGAAGTCAGGACTGGAATTTTGCATTTGCAGCTCTTGTACAAATATAGGTTTCCAGATTATTGTAGACTAGAAATAAAATAAAAAAAAAACAGGACAGGACGTAACAAGACTGAGAACAGGATCAAAATACACAGGATTTATGTCTAGTCGATTACATTGGGGACAGAGGGGTCTACAGAGAAGATGTAGATGCAAAACAGTAAGACATTTTTCAATAAAACGATTTGTAAACGTTTCTTCATTTTTTTTTTTTACCAGTTTAGCCGCAAAAGAGCAAAAAATGAATAGAAAAAAAAATATGGAGAACTGCAAGCCTTTTTGGCCCCATTATGTACAACTTTATATGCATCTGACATGTTCAAAAGTGGCAATGTGAAGGTGCAGTGAGCAGGTAAACCAAAAATCTTCAAATAGAACCATAAGCAAGAAAAAGCCATACAAGCCTTTCTCCACAATATGAAGTAATAAACATTTCACTAATAAAGAACCTACAATGTGCAGATAAATGTAACAAGTACAGGGAAGAGGCTGAAACCAATCCCCTGAGTGTAATTCCATTCCCCGGTACAGCATTGTAAGGTATGCCACTAATGTGATCCCATCACCTGTATCAATGCTCCCCTGGATACTGTTGGCTCTCCCCAGCGTAAGGTTACGATGACTTGCATTCCGAAACTGAGAGAAGGAGCATGTGGAGTCTATGGTGTTTCTCCGGGCTCCCAAGGCATTGGTTGGGTACAAAAACTGTGTATATGATACAGTCTGGGGGGAGAAACAAATGTCAGATGCCAACATTAAACATTTACACACAGGGTTGTCCTCCTTCCTGGCACTGCTATTCATGGTTATGCAGGATGGGTCTTGTTATGTAAAGAAACAGAAGCAGACTTATTTTTTAAGCAATTTTAAAAGTGACCAATACATAATGAGACAAATTATTGGGAACAATCCAGATTTTATGTTTACCACAAGCACTCAATATGGAAAATTGGTAAATTTCCACTCTCTTTATGCATTATGACACTAGCACAACAGAATATTTAAGCATGGAAAATAGCCGACTGATTGCAATTTTATTATATAAAGACCTAACGCTCGAACGTAAAACGGCAAATTAACAAACACCTACAGAACTGTGTCCTCATACAGTAATGTACAAAAAATTTAGGCTGGTGTAGAAAAAAATGCCTTAAAAAACAACATCGTTAATAGTTTAATTTTTATCAATTAACACAATGGTAAGTGAATGAATAACCAACAAATCTAAAGCTAATCAATATTCAGTGTGATTGCCCTGTGAATGTTGTTAATTGATAAAAATAAACTATTAACACTTCTATTTTTGAAAGTATTCTTACTTTGCAGCACAGCACTGTATACTACACGCTGAAGCGTTTCTTCTTCAAATCACTCTGTAAATAAAAGACTTTTTATTTAGCTGATTTTTTTTTATTCTTTAACTTGACTGGTAAGGACAATTCATGGTTGGACTCATGACTGCAACCAATAAGTACAAACAAAAGAATACAGCAGCGCTCTGAGCTGTATGCAAACACTGAATATATGACATCTGAACTATATTACTGCTATGCAGAATGTACTTAGAAAAGTGAAGGTCCTTTGCGCATTAATTAGCCAATTCACGAGAGCCCATCAGCCATGACAAGGCATACCTCAAAGCCACAAACTACTGGAAAAAAGAAAGTGGAGTATTCCATCAGTTGTGGGATAACTGGTAAAGGGCCAGATAATCCGTTACCGAATATTAATGGCATCTAAGAGAGGAACATAATCTAAAGCCACGGAGAATTGAGGTTCTCAATATATTCACATAATGGACGTCTGCAGTGACTCCCGGGAATGCTGCAGTCATTGTGAACGAGATACTTGCACATAATCTTACATGACCAGAGCGACCCACGGTTCCTAGTCTCATTCATTACCTGTCCCTTTTGTGACATAGAATATTAATGATTAAACCGTTAGATACCAATGTACCTGTGCGCTGGTATCGCGGACATCATGTACTGAGTGATATCGTCAATGACCTTGTCTGTAGAGGACGTGAGCACATGATCACACACGGAAAGCTCTCTATTCTGACTGCACTAACTTCAGGGGAACAGTTATGTTACCCGTATCCCCCATGTACAGGGGCAGACCCACCCTGACAATAAATACATTGAAAAGGGAGGTTTCAGGAATACGAAGAGATTAAGCTGATGGCAGGGAAAAAATTATTCACCTGGTAATTTCCTTCCCCGCATAGTCCCAGTGGGTCTTGTTGAATTGTCCTGCAGTGATCGTACACATGTACGTGACCACCGAAGGGCTCGTGCCCATGACAGTAAAAATCGAACAAGTGCCAGCTATCAATTTAACAGACAGTACTTGTCTCCCACGTTATTCTATGGGCCACGCACGTCTGATTTTTTTCTTCGGAACGTCTCGATGAAAGGGAAAAATCACAGCTTGCAGAAGCTGCATCTGATTATCGGATCACACTCCATCATTCATATCTGTGAGTCCATGACTGCACTATGATGACATTCAAGTGCAATTTGATTTTTATGGTATAACAGAACAGTGAAAATAAAGAATTTTTTTCTTCTTCACATCCAAAAATTTTGGATCAAACTCTGATCAGAGTGCGATTAGCATAAATCGGACAGAGTTTCTCGAATTAGAGAAAAACGGTCGTTTGACCCTAGCCGAACGCTGACATTATCATTGGGTGCTGGAGCGGAGGGGAAGTTAACAAGTAAGTAATGATTTCATTTGTACTTCATCACATTTTCTGCCATCAACTCAATTCATTTTGTAAAGAAGCATTTCCATCCAAGTTTTTATCCTTCTAATATATTGCAGTCATCATATTGTGTGGCACTGTGCACTTACAATTGCTCATTACGCTCTTCTACCCAGTTAATTTTTCTCTTTTCTATTAGGTCTATGACATCACTTAATTAAAAATTGACTAGCTAAATCCTTCTAAGAACTACAGCTCTGGCAAACATTAAGAGACCACCACATCAAAACCCTGTCATGGGCAGCCCAATCTCCAGACCTGAGCCCCATTGAAAACCTCAAGAATATAATCAAGAGGATGATGGGTAGTCACAAACCATCAAACAAAGAAGAACTGCTTACATTTTTGCGCCAGAAGCAGTGTGAAAGACTGGTGGAAAGCATGCCAAGACGCATGAAAGCTGTGATTAAAATCATGGTTATTCCACAAAATATTGATTTTTGAACTCTAGTATTGTTGTTTCTAAATAATTATGAACTTGCTTTATTTGCATTATTTGAGGTCTGAAAGCACTGTTTTTTTTTTTTATTTTGACTATTTTCCTTTGTAAGAAAATAAATACAAAATGTATTGTTTGGAAATTCGCAGTAGCTTATATAAATAAATGGCGCTATAACAATAAATAATAATAATAATACTAAAAGAACAATTTACATTTTACTCAAAAATATACCTATAAAGAGAAAAATCAGACAATCTGAACCTTTTTCAGTGATCTCTTAATTTTTGCCAGAGCTGTATATAGAAACAGGAATTATTTTTTCCCTGCATGAGTCATCATCAGAACTACAATTCTACATCAATGCAAAGTCCTTGGCAGCCCAGCTCCACCTCCTCTTCAACTCCTGACCTAGCTGCTCCGATCGTCCACCATCCACAGACTTTGCAGTGATGTAAAATTGTAGTTCTAATGATAACTCACGCAGGGAAAAGAAACTTCCTGTTTCTACGTAAAGCTTAGGAGGATTTTTCTAGTCTGATTTTAATCAAGTGATGTCATAGATCTAATGGAAAAGAGAAGAAGAGAAAATGAGCAATTGCAAATACACAATGGCATATAGGATGATGACTGCAATATATTGAAAACTTGGATCGGCGTGCTTCTTTAATCCTTAAGGTACCTTCGCACTGAACAACTTTCCAACGAGAACGACAACGATCCGTGACGTTGCAGCGTTCTGGATAGCGATCTCGTTGTGTTTGACACGCAGCAGCGATCTGGATCCCGCTGTGATATCGTTGGTCGGAGCTAGAAGGCCAGCACCTTATTTCGTCGTTAGGTCGGTGTGTATCGTCGTGTTTGACAGCAAAAGCAACAATGCCAGCAATGTTTTACAATGGTAACCAGGGTAAATATCGGGTTACTAAGCGCAGGGCCGCGCTTAGTAACCCGATATTTACCCTGGTTACCATTGTAAAAGTAAAAAAAAACCCCAGTACATACTCACCTTCTGATATCTGTCCCCCGGCATCCGCGCTGCTGCTCAGAGCTTCCTGCACTGAATGTGTCAGTGCCGGCCGTAAAGCCGAGCACAGCGGTGACGTCACCGCTGTGCTCTGCCGGCCCTGACACAGTCAGTGGAGGAAGCTCTGATCAGCAGCGCGGATGCCGGGGGACAGATATCAGAAGGTGAGTATGTACTGTTTTTTTTTTTTACTTTTACAATGGTAACCAGGGTAAATATCGGGTTACTAAGCGCGGCCCTGCACTTAGTAACCCGATGTTTACCCTGGTTACCCAGGTGCTGCAGGGGGACTTCGGCATCGTTGAAGACAGTTTCAACGATGCTGAAGTCGTTCCCCTGATCGTTGGTCGCTGGAGAGAGCGGTCTCTGTGACAGCTCCCCAGCGACCTAAACAGCGACGCTGCAGCGATCGGCTCGTTGTCTATATCGCTGCAGCGTCGCTGAGTGTGACGGTACCTTTAAATAATCGCAGAAATTATGTCACCTTAGGTTGTAATCTGCCGATTTGTGTAGATCCCGGAGTTCAGACCCCAGGAATCAAACAGTGATAGCTTATCCTAACAGTATGCCATCAAAAGTCCTATAATAGGAGTTCAACTATCATGAGAAATACAATACACACCATCCACAATACTGGGAACCTGACTACTGGATGTCATTGGGACACAGTCACCAGAATGGTAGAGTTTATTCTGGGTGTTTATTGAGCGCCACAGTTATGAGTTACAATTACCCATTATTACCAATGGCTTATACAGGAAAAAAGACAAATACAAAGAAACATTTAATATCATACCATAGTCAAAAGCCATGGCAATCAGAGTAAGTCAACATTTTTCTACATAATCAAAATTTTAACGCATATTGAGGAGAGCCGAGAAAGCAAATGCAATGAGTACGATTGCAGACAAGATGGAAAAAATATGCAAAAAGTCATTCTCCAAACCAACCTGAGCGCATGGCGTGCTTTAGCCTTACAAGCAATGCTTACATTCTCACCTTCCCATCAGCTCCAAGCTCAACGCCTTCAAGGCCAAGAATCATTTCTCTTGTATTCATTCCACCGGAGGAATGTCGCTGCCTCGTACCTTCCAGTTTTATGTCCCTGTGAATGGCATGAACATAGTGAGAGCCGGTACCTTTAACCCACATCAATATCCAACATTAGAAAATCAACTCTTAGCAAGAAATATTAAGCTCAGCTAGTCAATTAATAAGTTGTTATATTCAGACAAATATACTGTATATACACACAGGCGTGTTCTAGATAAACAGCTTGGTGTTATTTGGGTGTGGACCCAGGTACTGCTATTTCTCCAAAATCTCCCAGGAGCGCTTTTTTTTTTTTTAACACAACAGCACCTGGCTGTGAAGTCATTGGTCGGCAATTACAAAAGGAGCTGCCAGCAGCGGATCTTGATGATTTGTCTGCCCAAGTGCATTCAGCGTGGCAGAACATTCCTCAAACAAACATCAACCTCTTCCTGACTAAGTAATTTTCTGTTTTTGAGCTTTCGTTTCTTCCTCCTCTTGGCTCAAGAGTCATAAATGTTTTATTTTTCTGTTGACAGACGTATGAGGGCTTTTTTTCCCCAGACTTGCAGCATTGATCCAGGTGATTGACAGGTCTCTGCCATAGAGATCACCTCTAGCAGTGCTGGTAGAAGCCAGCCGGGGTTGGTACTAGGCTAGTGTCGCCTCTGGCTATAGTCACCAGTCGTTCTTCAGTGTACCGTGTATTTTCTGAGAATTGCTGGTGCATTTTAGAGAGGCACAGTCTGGTTGCACGACTGCACAAATGAACTGATGCATTGAGAAGTAAAGAAATGTGGAAAAGATTGTGCAACTGGCCACCTGCAGAGTAGCAGCAGGTGGACTTTGTGAACGCTGACATGTTCAATTAGGTACAGGCAGAAAGCCATTCCATTGTGTAGTTTTACTGATTCACACTCCTGCAAAGTAGTTCTGTTTCAAAATACAATCTTAAGAAGTAAAATGGCAATTCTTCCATTAATCCTAATGGAAGAATAAGAATGAACATACAACTGGGTATTACCATTCTGCTCGTCTAAAAACTGGAACACTATATAGTACTATACCATCCGATCAGTGTAGGGCCATAACCTGCTGCAATCTCATTATGGGCTGCTTGTTCCCATCCCCCATTAATCACAACAAGAAGTATCTAACTGAGGTCTGTAAGGGAATCTGTCAGCAGGTCTTTCCTATGTAATCTGAGGTAGAAGCTGAGACACTGAATTTAACAATGTGTCACTTTTTTGACTGTGTGCGGTTTACTTACAATGAAGGTTTTATCACTAGGAGATAAACTGTAGTAAGTTCATATGGGGACTGAAGAGACCTCGACTTGCTTGCTCACTGCTTAGCAAACCCAAATCAGATGGGCATGCCAAACTTGAGAAACTACCATCGGGGAGCCATAGCGATATGGGCATTGGACTGGTTTAATGATCAGGGAGGAAAACAATGGGTCTCGAAAGAAAGGTCTGTTTCACGACTGGCACGGACTTCACTACTTTGGACCTCTAAGATACATCGTAACTTGACCAACTCCCTACCTTTTCTGACACGAAATCAACTTAAAATTTGGGACTCCTCTACTTTGGCACAGAGTTTCTCAAACAGCCCCGGTCCCATGACCTCAGTGTTTGACAATCCTGAGTTTCCCCTGGATGTTTGAGTAGGGTCATTTTTGGTGTTGTCCAACACACCTAAACTCCGAGTGATGCACATCTCTAGGACGTTAGATGTCATGATCTCCATGGCCAGAGAACTAGCATAAGCCTCAATAGGAACAAGCTCTTGGAAGATGTAACTGTACTGACCATGAACTAAACCTACCGCATCATCTAGAAGTAGCCAGGTAGCATGTCCTACTTTTTATCCCTATATGCCCAGCGCCGGCCGGAGAACTAAATAATGCTAGCAGAGGGAAATATAAGACCTGACTCACCTCTAGAGAAATGCCCTAAAAGGAGACAGAAGCCCCCCACATATATTGGCGGTGATATGAGATGAAACAACAAACGCAGCAGGAAAATAGTTTTAGCAAATTTGAGGTCCGCTTTCTAGATAGCAGAAGACAGAAAGCATACTTTCATGGTCAGTAGAAAACCCTAACAAAACACATCCAGAAATTACTTTAGGACTCTGGCATTAACTCATAATACCAGAGTGGCAATTCCTGATCAACAAGAGCTTTCCAGACACAGCAACGAAACTGCAGCTGTGAACTGGAACCAAAATACAAAAACAAAACATGGACGAATGTCCAACTTATCTAGTAGATGTCTGGGAGCAGGAACAAGCACAGAGAGGCTTCTGATAACATTGTTGACCGGCAAGCATCTAACAGAGAAGCCAGGTTATATAGCGACACCCAGATCTAATCAGAACAGGTGAACAGGGAAGATGATGTCACAAGTTCAATTCCACCAGTAGCCACCGGGGGAGCCCAGAATCCAAATTCACAACAGTACCCCCCCCTCAAGGAGGGGGCACCGAACCCTCACCAGAACCACCAGGGCGATCAGGATGGGCCCTATGAAAGGCACGAACCAGATCAGAGGCATGAACATCAGATGCAGTGACCCAAGAATTATCCTCCTGGCCGTATCCCTTCCACTTGACCAGATACTGGAGTCTCCGTCTGGAAACACGGGAGTCTAGGATTTTTTCCACAACGTACTCCAACTCACCCTCAACCAACACCGGAGCAGGAGGCTCAACGGAAGGCACAACCGGTGCCTCATACCTGCGCAATAACGACCGATGAAAAACGTTATGAATAGAAAAGGATGCAGGGAGGTCCAAACGGAAGGAAACAGGGTTAAGAATCTCCAATATTTTATACGGACCGATGAACCGAGGCTTAAACTTAGGAGATGAGACCCTCATAGGGACAAAACGAGAAGACAACCACACCAAATCTCCAACACAAAGCCGAGGACCAACACGACGGTGACGGTTGGCAAAAAGCTGAGTCTTCTCCTGGGACAACTTTAAATTGTCCATCACCTGCCCCCAGATATGATGCAATCTCTCCACCACCGCATCTACTCCAGGACAATCCGAGGATTCCATCTGACCGGAGGAAAATCGAGGGTGGAACCCCGAATTACAGAAAAACGGGGACACCAAAGTGGCAGAGCTGGCCCGATTATTGAGGGCGAACTCCGCCAATGGCAAAAAAGCAACCCAATCATCCTGGTCAGCAGACACAAAACACCTCAGATATGTCTCCAGGGTCTGATTAGTCCGCTCGGTCTGGCCATTAGTCTGAGGGTGAAAAGCAGACGAAAAAGACAAATCTATGCCCATCCTAGCACAGAATGCCCGCCAAAATCTAGACACAAATTGGGTTCCTCTGTCAGAAACGATATTCTCAGGAATACCATGCAAACGAACAACATTTTGAAAAAACAGGGGCACCAACTCGGAAGAAGAAGGCAATTTGGGCAGGGGAACCAAATGGACCATCTTAGAAAAACGGTCACACACCACCCAGATGACAGACATCTTCTGAGAAACAGGCAGATCTGAAATAAAATCCATCGAGATGTGTGTCCAAGGCCTCTTAGGAATAGGCAAGGGCAACAATAATCCACTAGCCCGAGAACAACAAGGCTTGGCCCGAGCACAAACGTCACAAGACTGCACAAAGCCTCGCACATCTCGTGACAGGGAAGGCCACCAGAAGGATCTTGCCACCAAATCCCTGGTACCAAAAATTCCAGGATGACCTGCCAATGCAGAAGAATGTACCTCAGAGATGACTCTACTGGTCCAATCATCAGGAACAAACAACCTATCAGGCGGACAACGATCCGGTCTATCCGCCTGAAACTCCTGCAAGGCCCGCCGCAGGTCTGGAGAAACGGCTGACAAGATAACTCCCTCCTTAAGAATACCTGTGGGGTCAGAGTTGCCGGGTGAATCAGGCTCAAAACTCCTAGAAAGGGCATCCGCCTTAACATTCTTAGAACCCGGTAGGTACGATACCACAAAATTAAACCGAGAGAAAAATAATGACCAGCGCGCCTGTCTAGGATTCAGGCGCCTGGCGGTCTCAAGATAGATCAAATTTTTGTGGTCAGTCAATACCACCACCTGATGTCTGGCCCCCTCGAGCCAATGGCGCCACTCCTCAAACGCCCACTTCATGGCCAAAAGCTCCCGATTCCCAACATCATAATTCCGCTCAGCGGGCGAAAATTTACGGGAAAAGAAGGCACAAGGCCTCATCACGGCGCAGTCAGAACTTTTCTGCGACAACACTGCCCCAGCCCCGATCTCAGAAGCGTCGACCTCAACCTGAAAAGGAAGAGTCACATCAGGCTGACGCAACACAGGGGCAGAAGAAAAACGGCGCTTAAGCTCCTGAAAGGCCTCCACAGCATCAGGGGACCAATTAGCAACATCAGCACCCTGTCTAGTCAAATCGGTCAATGGCTTAACGACATCCGAAAAACCAGAAATAAATCGACGATAAAAGTTGGCAAAGCCCAAAAATTTCTGAAGACTTTTAAGAGAAGAGGGCTGCGTCCAATCACAAATAGCTTGAACCTTGACAGGATCCATCTCAATGGAAGAGGGAGAAAAAATATATCCCAAAAAGGAAATTCTCTGAACCCCAAAAACGCACTTAGAACCCTTGACACACAGAGAATTAGACCGCAAAACCTGAAAAACCCTCTTAACTTGCCGGACATGAGAGTCCCAATCATCCGAAAAAATCAGAATATCATCCAGATACACTATCATAAATTTATCCAAAAAATCGCGGAAAATATCATGCATAAAGGACTGGAAGACTGAAGGGGCATTAGAAAGACCAAAAGGCATCACCAAATACTCAAAGTGGCCCTCGGGCGTATTAAATGCGGTTTTCCACTCATCCCCCTGCCTGATCCGCACCAAATTATACGCCCCACGGAGATCAATCTTAGAGAACCACTTGGCCCCCTTTATGCGAGCAAACAAATCAGTCAGCAACGGCAATGGGTATTGATATTTAACCGTGATTTTATTCAAAAGCCGATAATCAATACATGGTCTCAAAGAGCCGTCTTTTTTTGACACAAAGAAAAAACCGGCTCCTAAGGGAGATGACGATGGACGAATATGTCCCTTTTCCAAGGACTCCTTTATATATTCTCGCATAGCAGTATGTTCAGGCACAGACAGATTAAATAAACGACCCTTTGGGTATTTACTACCCGGAATTAAATCTATAGCACAATCGCACTCACGGTGCGGAGGTAGCGAACCCAGCTTGGGTTCTTCAAAGACGTCACGATAATCAGACAGGAACTCAGGGATTTCAGAGGGAATAGATGATGAAATGGACACCAAAGGTACGTCCCCATGAGTCCCCTTACATCCCCAGCTCAACACAGACATAGCTCTCCAGTCAAGGACTGGGTTGTGAGACTGCAGCCATGGCAATCCTAGCACCAAATCATCATGTAGATTATACAGCACCAGAAAACGAATAGTCTCCTGGTGATCCGGATTAATACACATAGTCACTTGTGTCCAGTATTGTGGTTTATTATTAGCCAATGGGGTGGAGTCAATCCCCTTCAGAGGAATAAGAGTCTCCAAAGGCTCCAAATCATACCCACAACGATTGGCAAAGGACCAATCCATAAGACTCAAAGCGGCGCCAGAGTCGATATAGGCGTCCGTAGTAATAGATGACAAAGAGCAAATCAGGGTCACAGACAAAATAAATTTAGACTGTAAAGTGCCAATGGGAACGGATTTATCAAGCTTTTTAGTACGCTTAGAGCATGCTGATATAACATGAGTAGAATCCCCACAATAGAAACACAACCCATTTTTCCGTCTAAAATTCTGCCGCTCGCTTCTGGACAGAATTCTATCACACTGCATGTTTTCTGGCGTCTTCTCAGTGGACACCGCCAGATGGTGCACTGGTTTGCGCTCCCGCAAACGCCTATCGATCTGAATGGCCATTGTCATGGACTCATTCAGACTTGCAGGCACAGGGAACCCCACCATAACATCCTTAATGGCATCAGAAAGACCCTCTCTGAAAGTAGCCGCCAAGGCACACTCATTCCACTGAGTAAGCACAGACCATTTACGGAATCTTTGGCAGTAAATTTCAGCTTCATCTTGCCCCTGCGATAGGGACATCAAAGTTTTTTCTGCCTGAAGTTCCAAATGAGGTTCCTCATAAAGCAAGCCCAAGGCCAGAAAAAACGCATCCACATTGCGCAACGCAGGATCCCCTGGTGCCAATGCAAAAGCCCAATCTTGAGGGTCGCCGCGGAGCAAGGAAATCACAATCCCAACCTGCTGTGCAGGGTCTCCAGCAGAACGAGATTTCAGGGACAAAAATAACTTACAATTATTTCTAAAATTCTGAAAGCTAGATCTATTCCCTGAGAAGAATTCCGGCAAAGGAATTCTCGGCTCTGATACCGGAGCATGAACAACAAAATCTTGCAAACTTTGTACTTTCGTGGCGAGATTATTCAAACCTGCAGTTACACTCTGTAGATCCATTATAGACAGGTGAACATAGAGCCATTCAAAGATTAGAAGGAGAGAGAAAAAAAAGAAAGACTGCAGCATAGACAGACTGGCAAGTGATCCAATTAAGAGCACAGAGAAAAAAAAAAAAAAAAAACTCTCAGCAGACTTCTTATTTCTCTCCTTTCTCAGCCAAGGATTTTAACCCTTTAGTGGGCCGGTCAAACTATCATGATCTCCATGGCCAGAGAACTAGCATAAGCCTCAATAGGAACAAGCTCTTGGAAGATGTAACTGTACTGACCATGAACTAAACCTACCGCATCATCTAGAAGTAGCCAGGTAGCATGTCCTACTTTTTATCCCTATATGCCCAGCGCCGGCCGGAGAACTAAATAATGCTAGCAGAGGGAAATATAAGACCTGACTCACCTCTAGAGAAATGCCCTAAAAGGAGACAGAAGCCCCCCACATATATTGGCGGTGATATGAGATGAAACAACAAACGCAGCAGGAAAATAGTTTTAGCAAATTTGAGGTCCGCTTTCTAGATAGCAGAAGACAGAAAGCATACTTTCATGGTCAGTAGAAAACCCTAACAAAACACATCCAGAAATTACTTTAGGACTCTGGCATTAACTCATAATACCAGAGTGGCAATTCCTGATCAACAAGAGCTTTCCAGACACAGCAACGAAACTGCAGCTGTGAACTGGAACCAAAATACAAAAACAAAACATGGACGAATGTCCAACTTATCTAGTAGATGTCTGGGAGCAGGAACAAGCACAGAGAGGCTTCTGATAACATTGTTGACCGGCAAGCATCTAACAGAGAAGCCAGGTTATATAGCGACACCCAGATCTAATCAGAACAGGTGAACAGGGAAGATGATGTCACAAGTTCAATTCCACCAGTAGCCACCGGGGGAGCCCAGAATCCAAATTCACAACAGTTAGAGAGGTGGCAATCACTGGCGGAACTGAGAGAGGAACTTCCACAACTCCACATCTCATGGTTTGCATATTTGCAACTATGTTCCTTGGTGTGGTCCCTCCAGCCGGCTTCATTAAACGAGACAGATCTGACGCCACTGGAATCATTGATGATGCAAGATACGAGCCCTGCACACTCACTCAGTCTCACAAGTATACTCAATTCTTATGTCAGAGAGAGCGGAGAGTAAGTCATGGTTTGCTTTGGATTGGAAACGGGAGATTGGGCTAGAGTTTTCTTTTGAGCAATGGAAAAAAGCTTTTTCTTTGTGCACACAGGCTCCCTTTGGCTTGTAGGGCACAGGAAACGAACTTTAAACTTTTTACTAGGTGGTACAGATGTCCAGCCCGCCTTCATAAGATAAACCCAATGGTATCTGCCGGAGGTGCGAGGCATCTGAAGGTACCATGCTCCACATATGGGGTGGTCCACCAATTAAAAGACTTTGGAATAAGGTCTTTGAAATTTATTCAAAGGTTTCTGGTGACATCATTCAAAGTAACCCACAGCTGGGCCTGCTCTCAATGATCGCAGGCTCTTTCAGGAGCATCAAGGTAGGACTCCTAAAACATTGCATAACGGCCACTCATACTATCATTCCTAGGAAGTGGCGTTTTAAGACAGCCCCCAATATCGGGGATTGGATAGATGAAATGGAACTCCTATGTAGGATGGAGAGGCTATCCACCGTTACGGCACAGCGGGAGGATGCGTTTTACAAAACATGGCAGGATTGGATTAGGTTTCGCGAATCGCCTGAATTCCTAACACTCTTGGAGACAAATTCGTGACGTAGGGTAGAACAGAGATGCAGTTAACACAAACGGGAGAAATTCAACTCTCCTCCTACTTCACCCCTCAGTTCCCTTCTCTCCCGCCCCCCACTTTCTTCCATCCTCTTAAATCAGACCCCCATTTCCTCCTTTCCCTTTTTCCGTACTTTCTATTACCTACCTTACACGCTTTTCTTCTTTTCATTCTATTTTGTTTATCGTATGTTAATGATGATAAGGAATATGATACTCAAGACAGCATTACGGCAACGCTCTGGACAATCAGTGAATGGTTATTGAGTGAGTCCGACTCATGGAATACGGTTAGGCTTTACTTGATTATCTTGCTGTTTTACTTGACTGTTTTGCTGTGTTTGCTTTTCTTTGCCCTTGCATGGACACTTTTTACTTTTTGTATGTTACATATGAAAATATTCAATAAAAACTGTTTTAAGAAAAAAACTAGGAGATAATCACTGCTCCCTGTAAACTAAGTGATACATCACTGGAATCAGGCTCACTTGCCCTATATATTATGCTACTCTCAGATTAAATAGCAAAAATCTGCTGACATATTCCCTTTGAGGGCCCTTCAGATGATGATCGTTAATAATCATGCCCCATGACCAAATGATAATGCCCCCATTTGTCGTTTGCATCTTCAGTACATCTGTTGTAGTATGAAGGGAGAGCAGGGAAAGAAACATCGCTTGTATCTTGTATGGCAACCTGTACGATTATTGAAGCATAAATGTAAGTAAATGAGTTTGGACCGACTTCCCTTTCTGCATTTGGAGATCTTCATTTTATCTGTGAGGCTGCCACAGCCGGAGTTACAGAAATGTAACATTGGTGGTGAATTGCACTCTAATAATGCAATTCCGTGTAAACACCTTCCCGTTACAAGCGATTCATAGGAAAACTCTATATTTATAACTTATATTTCTCTGATTTCATACATAGGAACACGGCCTTTTTTATGTGAGCCAGTAAGTGTCAGTAAAGTATGAATGAATATACGTTCGATTCACGAGAATTAATCTTGCTGGGAGGGAGTAACTGTGTTTCCAGCTCGGCCTTTGAAGGAAGACAGCAACGTTTGAGTAATTGTGACCCTGAAGAAATTGCATTAGATCCCATTACTTTCCAGTTCAGGAATGTGCGTCTGCTGAATTCTGCATGATTGCATTGTCAGTAATACACAAGAAAAATATTATTTTTCACATTTTCAGACGGCTAGGAAAGTGTAAAGCACACACAGCAGGACGGCGAGGCGCTGGCTGGTAAAGCTACAACATCAGGCAATTATTTATGAATTATTTAGGCCGTAGATTAAATATTTAGCAAACTGAACAAAACAGATAATTTAGCCATCCTTGCAAAAGAGCGAGATTGAGACATCGCTGTCACTGCAAAGGAGCCGAGATGTAAAAACCTTCAGAACAACTTGTTTGGTTTTAAGATTAAAGGAGTATTTAGAATTCGGGCCAACCATGCCATGAAGCGTCACATTCCAATCAGAATGGCATTCACTCCCATGATCAGTTCTTTACATTTCATTAGGCCTCATTCAGATGTTAGGACTTGTATGTGAAAAACTATTTTTCACAGATAGACCTCACAGCCATTATCGTGTATGGGGCAAGGAAACAGATGAAATTCGCTATGTGAGTATCAGTCCGTGAAAAGAACCAGACTGCACTCAGACTCCATTAATGTGTCATCCGTTTTTCACTGAAGTTTGAGAAACCTCCATCAGATTTTTTTTTTTCATGAGGAAAACTGATACAACTCTGATGAAAATCTGATCTAAAACACTGATGAAAATCAGTCAGTATTTTGCATGTGAAAAAAATAATTGATGTCTGAATAAGGCCTGACATTGATTGATATGGATAATCACTTTGTTTCCAAAAGTCAGCCTGTGCCTAATTTGACATGTGTCTACGCATCCATGAAGTTTCGTAGCCATAAAGATAGCTATAGCCCCAACTTTCAGAGACAAATCAGAAAATGTCACTATTCAGGATCCATGAGATGGGACTAGGGCCAATCGCTACACTGAAGGCACCGCTCCCTTCCAGCTTTAACACCAAGTACATGCACTTCTGAAGATGTTGGCGCTAAAGCTCAATATTAGGGCAGGGCCAGGCAGAAGGTCATTTTCTGTGGAAATAAATGAGAGAGCTTGAAAAATTAAAAGTACAACAAGGGATTCATTTATGTTTGGGGTCCAAGCAGCCAGACATAATAATGGGAAAATCCCTTCAAAAGGAAACATGCACGCAACACAGAATTCCTTTAGATCAATGCTCCCCAAACTTCATTCACCCATCACGTTGTGTTTTCAGGATTTCCTCAGTATTGCACAGGGGATTGAATTATTATTAAGGCATCAGGCACTGCCACATGTTCTCACCTGTGATACTATGGAAATCCAGAAAATAAGATTTGTTGTGAGGACGGGGTTTGGGAAAAACAGCTTTAGATTATCGATACATGATCCAAAATGAACCCACAGAGTGGTCCTAAAATGAACCCACAGAGTGGTCCTAAAATGAACCCACAGAGTGGTCCTAAAATGAACCCACAGAGTGGTCCTAAAATGAACCCACAGAGTGGTCCTAAAATGAACCCACAGAGTGGTCCTAAAATGAACCCACAGAGTGGTCCTAAAATGAACCCACAGAGTGGTCCTAAAATGAACCCACAGAATGGTCCTAAAATGAACCCACAGAGTGGTCCTAAAATGAACCCACAGAGTGGTCCTAAAATGAACCCACAGAATGGTCCTAAAATGAACCCACAGAGTGGTCCTAAAATGAACCCACAGAGTGGTCCTAAAAAGCTAACTAGATGTGTAGAAGTAGTAAGCTCAATCCCTCCAGTTCATAAACAAAATGTAACTTCCCTAACTCTAAGGGCTCGTGCTAAAGGCCACATTATCAGTCAGAGTGCAATCCGGCAAGAAAAAACATTGGATAACACCCGGACCACTAGTATGCTATGGGACCGTGCATATGTCCGATTATTTCTTCAGGCAGAGTCTGTCTGAGGAAAATAATCCCTGCATGCCCGAGTTTAATCCAGTGTTCAACCATGCAATTCACTGAGTGTGTGGGAAACATCAGACTGCACTCAGATGACATATAAGTGCAGTCCGATTTCCACCCTCTGATGATAAAAATGGAGAAGATGGGGAAACTTGAAGCTCCATTTTCTCCTCACAGTGTTGTCAGATTCTCTCATCCAAGCGAATTGGATCACACCATGCTGACATGCTAATCAGTTTGATCAGGGTATCATTTGCATTCTCTCAGATGATAGAATCTACGGCGGTGAAATGGTGACTGGGGAAGAGGCGGCCTATGTGGCTGCAGCCTTGCTCTCAGACCCCACACTTCGATCGCTCAGCAGAGTTGTCATCCTTCCTAAATGATTAGAACATCTCCTTCAACAAGTAAGAAATCCACACACTGTACATTCTGAAATCAATGACATTTTCTTGCAGCGGACCTGAGCATCATCGTGTTGCCGTGGTAACCTTACGTTGTGAATGTTTTCCTGCATTCTGACAACCCGTGAGTCACAGCCAGTTTGTTTATCAAGAAAACTTGACAAGCGATTGAGTCAGAATTTTTTTCCCCTCTACAACCCACGTTAAGATATTAACAGCTATAAAATAACAGAAGGTAAAATTGGACCTAAAGAGAATATTTTCATCTGCTTTCAATACCTGCAATAAGGATCTACCTGTAACTTCTGCATAACTTACAGATTGGTGGGGGTCTGACTCCTGAGATCACCACCGATCGCTCAAGAAACTGCTCGGAAGCAGCCAGCTCAGCAGGAAGAAGCACTGACCTTAGACCTTTTTTTTATCGATTGATCGGTGGGGTTTTTTTATGACCCGGACCCCTACCAATCTGCACCCTGATGTATGTCACAGAAATTATCTTGTTCTTTATTAGGTATATACTCTTTAAAAACTGCATAGAAATGTATTGTAAAATAGAATTTGGAAAAGCATAGCTATTGTAGTATGAATATGAATTATTAACAATACAAAGATTCAATGAATGGATCAGCAGCTCCTGTCATCTGCTGATTATTTTCTGCTACTTTTACCGTTCTGGATGTTTTATAGTTATATACACTGGAGACATTTTGAATATATATTAGCTAATGCAGAAAAGATAAGTGGTGTCTCGGAGATTCTGGCTCGTCGCACAGTGATGAATGGACGCTAAAGATGTCCCGCCACTTTAGGACGATCTCAACCAATAAATGTATAAACTTGGTGCAACATTGCCTTTTGGCTTCTCTCTCTTGACACAATTGGACTAAAGACCAACGCAAACAATATCTTAAAGAGTTATTAATCTTAAGAAGCATAAAGATGACGTATCTGATTATGGCTGAAACATGATTTATTTATACTGCATCATTTTAACAGGGGATGCCCAACTTTGGGGACAATTTTATTTAATTGTATTTTTTCTTGCTTATAAGTAAACGCATTTATTTAGGGTTAAAAATTATATTTGCAATTGGGCTCCATTAAAATGTTGCAGTTTCTATTTTATGGGATCATTGTTTCACTACATATTAAACTTTGATGTGGTCTGAGGAGCTCAGTACCAGACATAGAAAAAGAATTAGAACCTCCCAGTCAGACCGCAATAGGGAGATGAATTCTCAGTTAACTCATTCTGCAACCAGAAAATGACGGTGCAACAAAGGCTATAGAAAGCAAACGGTGAAACATCTGTAATAAAACCCAGTTACAACATAATAACTTTTAGCCGGAAGTACATATATTTAAGAAAAAAATGTCCCCAAAGGTGGAAAACCCCTTTAAATAATGCTTAACGAGTCCAGTATAGGTGTACCTACCCAACATGTGTACAGTCTCGATATGGCAACACAGAAAATATGCTGCAAAAGGATCTTCTTCCACTTAACAGAACGATTCTGTGAAATCAAGAGAACATTAATGTAAATCAAAAAGCAGAACAGGTCAATGGCAGCGATAGGGCACCACTACAATGCTTCACTGTGTGCCCGAACAATAGCAGTGTACTCTGGGCACGGAGAAGGGGCAGGTTTGTGGTTCAGGGTGCTGACCAGAGAACAATAACGTTGCGGGAATCCCGTCATCAGCAACTTGTGACCTTGGACATTTTGTTTTTTTCTGCGTCTCTTACACTAAAAATTACAACATTATGGATCTAGAAACTAAAACCAATCCATGTCCAAAGCTGTAAGAATTACATTAAAAAATCAATACAAGAAAATCACAACTCCATGTTTCCTGCTCTATTGCATCGATATATTAGGCTGGCTTCACATTTATCCTCCTTTCTGAGCACTGCTTTGTGGTTTTCATCTAGATTTGTAAAAATGGGATTCACAAGAATCCTAAACAGAGCCATTCACTATAATTAGGCAGAGGGAGTCACGCTGGACGCCAACAAGCCTCCGGTTCAGTGGTATCTGCCACTGGTGTCTGTCCAGACCTTAAAAACGGGCTTTTTTCATATATCACAATTAGCCCATGGCCACCAAATGTATAGAAAAAAAAACAAGCTCTAACCACCCATTTATTACCTGCAGTGGCTCCCAGCAGCGCCTTTTCAGTCGTCCACACCACTCTTTATCCTGCTGCAGCGTTGATGTTCATATTCCTTATGTGACCACTGCAGCCAATCACTGGTCTCGGCAATATACAGCACAAGCACTGCACTGATTGACTGCAGTGGTCACACAAGGTGTACAGACTAGCAAAGAGACAAACTGGAATTACAATTGGCTAAGAACTATGACCTAGACATAATATGCTTCCTATATGTATAGGTGGGCTAAACTGTAGAATCTAGGAGCCAGTTAAGACAGTTTCAGTGGCCACAAAGTAATTACTTGTCAAATACTTATATATAAAGCAACCTAAAAAGTAATGTACCAATAGCAGATTCCTATTCAGACATGGCTACCCGCTCTTGGAAAATTGTCCAGCACTGGTCTACAGCCGCCCAAGGAACTTTTTGGAAAAAGAGGTCGCAATTGGTTTCTATAGGCAACAAGATAGTTTTTTCCATTAAAGAGTTTTGATAAAAGTCTTTTATAACGACTGCTTAAAGTTCTTGTCTGTGGGATTTGTCCAGCACAAGCTTATAACCGTCGTCTTCCAAAGCAGGCTGTGAAGAGAGGACTTGTTGCTTTGACCAAATGCCCTAATGTTTGTCTGCACTGGTTTTTACCCTTGAAGCTCATCAAAGGGAACAGGTGTCTCTGTCAGCAGAAAACCAAATTAAGGACATTTCAACCACCTCACTGGGTACAGACAGAGGGTAGTAAACCGGCATCATTGAGTTGCTGAATATTAAACAGGACCTCTCATTTCTCCTGAATGCAAACGTTTGCATTCACAAAGAAATCACAATTCCGGTAAAATAGGGGTTAAACTGGAGTATTGGGACATTGATGAGACTTGAACCATTACAAGACTAAACTTTAGAAGATACATGATCACTCCGTCATCTGTAGATTTATAGGTACGGAGTTATGGCGTTTACAGCCCATTTGTCACCTTTGGTGTGTTTAACACTGGATCTACATAGCTTCAGTTTTAAGAGCACCAAAGGTGACAAATGGGCTATAAACGCCATAACTCAGTGCCTATAAATCTACAGATGACAGAGTGATCATGTCGCATGTCACATTACATCAAGATGGTAATGTCGCCTCACAACATCACAGCTATGGTGCTGCATTGCGAGCAAGTGCAACACAGGCGCAAACATTTCCGAATGTGTTTGATTTTCTGCCACTTGTTACAAGTCGCATGCCCCCCGCTTGCCTTAGACTTCAATGTCAGTAGGGTGTGGCTGCTACTCGCTTGCAACGTGCCTATGTTTTAGCCTCTTATTCAATTTACTAAATCAGTAGCCAGGCAGAAAGTCGCAGACAAGTTTCACAATTGCTTTTGGTTGGTCTGAGAACTGCTGTCTTGTGTCCTATGTCCTTGTGTAGCCTCAGAGGAAGCATGACTCATGCGAAACGGCTGTGAGCCAAATTTTGCTTCAACATTCCTGTTATTTATGGAACCGCAATAAAATAAACTTTTTAATGCCAAGTAGTTAGTGCCCCATTCTTCTAGCTTTACTAGCCTCAGACTTATGTTGCATCCACATCTAATAACTGTTGTACAAAAAACTACTATGCTTCTTATCATTCTGCTGGGAACCTTGGCTTTCAGCAGCTTGAATAGACTAGAAAACAATGAGGCTCAATAAAGAATAACACAGTCTACCTGGTTCTGGAGATTACATACAGAGGAAATGTGCCTGTGGTGTTACCTGCCACTCCTCGTGTCGTGCTGTCTCATGTTCTTAATAAAATGAACCTTCTTAAAGTTCTTTGGTCTGGGAGAACCGGACAGAGTCCGACATCTGAAAAATAAGTCAATTAAAGCCTGAAGTGAGATCTTACATGCCGTCTCCGAACAAAGACAGGAAGGAAAAAAATCATACAAGTGTCTGCAGTCTAGTCACATTTCACAGACAGCATAAGTGCAAAGCACAAAGCCACTCGGGACAGCAGGGAACAATCAGAATTCTCCAACATTGTAATATTTTCACTAATGGGCAAGGATTTTCCTTGTATTCACCGCGAGGGCTACACAATAGACAATACAAAACACATTTAATAATACATAAAAGTAAAAGGTTTTTTTTTATAAAATAAAAGTAAGATTCTCGTGTTCCATTATTTAAAGTGAATAGTATTTTAAGTAAATAATGTAAATAAAGCATTTTCATATAATGATATGCCAAAATGTGACACCAGTGTAATTATGGCAGGTAATTCTGCTAATGACCGTTAAATCTAGGTCTTGGTTACACTGCAAGTCAATGATTGAGGTCACAAGTTCCTTTTGGGCGGTAAGCATCAATCACTGTGCTTCTAATGGGGTACTTTCATCATAGCTTTTCTAAAGTTTTTTTCATCAAAGCTTTGAAAAAGTCTCAAAAAGTTTGCACAAAAATGTTGTGACTTTTGGTGCTTTCATGCCAGTTTGAAGCAGCTCCGCTAAAATAAGCGGAGCCGTGGAGGAGCCGGGGCATGCCTGCCAGTGCAATTAGTTTACAGTGCATGCATTTTGTATGGCAGCAATGCTACTGCAGTCCCTGAATAACTGGAGTGGCATTTCTGGCAAGGGGCACCCCACACAGAAGAAGCACAGAATTCATGGAGTGACTTGCGCCTGTTAACAGATTCGGTACATTGTACTCCATTGGAGCGGTTCATTAAGAACAGCATGCGCTACGCCCAGCCGTACTGTATCGACCCCAAAGGCTTTAATGTTAGCAAAGCAAACGGCAACTGGTGTTCAGGACACAAAGGACTGTCCATCTATCGGCTGGGGCGAAGGAGAAGGAGCTTAAAGAGTAACCAATGTTTTAATTGTTGTTTCATAAAACAAAGCTAAACATGAAAATAAGCAACTCTGTAAAAAATGTACTTCTTTATCCTCCTGGATTGTTCATTCACTCCCAAACCAAGAATAAAACCTGAGCTCAGTGAAGACAGACTTTAGCCTTTCACCTTACTGACAGAAGATGGCAGTTGGTGCTCATAGCATTCTATGGAGAAGGGGGAGAGTTTGAGCAGCTAGAGGCAGACAGAGGCTGCAAGTTCTCCTGAAACCACAGATACGGTTCTCCATGGAACTTTATGATCCACTGTCATTTATCTCAGTGATGGGAACATCTCTCGTCTGAAGACAAATTTTACCCTTGAATTGAATATGCAAATTGTCTCTTCAGAGAGGAAGGGCGCTAGTGCCACCTATTGGAAGTAACAATCCTAAAAGCCATTATCAACCCTTTAATGAGCCTTAAGTCATATTGCAAGGCTCATTAAAGGGATGATATTGACTTGTAGGATGGCTACTTCTAATAGGTGGCACTAGAGTTCAAGTCCTCTTCCTCTCTGAAGAGACAATTTGCATATTTAATTTCCCAGAGGAGCATGCGAGGTATTTAAGTCTCCTCACACTGGCATGCTACACCTGACTTGTCACTCTCCACAAGGAGAAACCTTACCCCTTAGATCCCTTGAATTGAGAATTCTTGGAATGAATGATCAGTCCTGAAGGAGAAACAATCAGATTTCTCCGAGAAGATATATTACAATGTTTCTTATTTTCACAAGTACTGTTTACTAAAGAGCAGGAACATTTTAAAAGACGATAATTCTTCAAGGCCCCCATACAAAGTAGATAGAAGCCAGCAGAATCCGTCTTTTTCAGTGGAGTCAGTCGACTAATGTGTATGGAAGCCTCTCGACTCACCACCAACAGATGAACTTCAATGGCCGATCCTTTTTTCCCCCTATGGAGATAAGTTGCTGCCAGAGGAGATTGGCAGAGGCTGAATTGGGTGTGCCAGTGTATGGGGGAGTCATAAGAGATGACGGTCATTTGAATGATCATGTGTATGGCAAGTATTCAAGCTTTTTTCCAGCCATCGTACACATTTAAGCGTGTGGTTTTTAAAAGTTCTGAATTATAATGATAATGAAGTACTGTAGAACAGTAAAACAGGTTGCATATCCTAAGAATACCAGGGGACCCAGAAATCTCAGAGAAACTGGAGCTTGGGGAACTTCTCTTTAAAAAAAAAAAAAACAACAAAAACCTTTAGGCCATGTGCACACGTTCAGGATTTTTCACGTTTTTTTCGCGTTTTTTCGCTATAAAAACGTGATAAAAACAGGAAAAAAACGCTAACCTATGCCTCCTATTATTTACAGTGTATTCCGCATTTTTTGTGCAAATGTTGCGATTTTTTCCGCGAAAACATCGCATCGCGGAAAAAAAAGCAACATGTTCATTAAAAATGCGGAATTGCGCGGATTCCGCACACCTAGGAGTCCATTGATCTGCTTACTTCCCGCACGGGGCTGTGCACACCATGCGGGAAGTAAGCAGATTATGTGCGGTTGGTACCCAGGGTGGAGGAGAGGAGACTCTCCTCCACGCACTGGGCACCATATAATTGGTCGAAAAAAAAAGAATTAAAATAAAAAATAGTGATATACTCACCCTCGATGTCCCCCGGAGTGTTCCCGCCTCTCACCGCTGCATGCTGCCGCTTCGGTTCCTATAGATGGTGTGGTTCAGGACCTGCGGTGACGTCACTGTCTTGTGATTGGTCGCGTGACCGCTCATGTGACTGCTCGCGACCAATCACAAGCCGTGACGTCACCGAAGGCCCTGAACCACACCGGCATCAATAGGAACGGAGGCTGCAGAGGGTGAGTATAACCATTTTTTATTTTTTTTATTATTTTTAAACATTCTATCTTTTACTATAGATGCTGCATCTATAGTAAAAAGTTGGTCACACTTGTCAAACAGTATGTTTGACAAGTGTGACCGACCTGTCAGTCAGTTTTCCAAGTGATGCTACAGATCGCTTGGAAAACTTTAGCATTCTGCAAGCTAATTACGCTTGCAGAATGCTAAAAAAAAACGCGAAAAAAACGGAAAAAAACCGCAAAAAAAAAATAATGCAGATTTCTTGCAGAAAATTTCTGGTTTTCTTCAGGAAATTTCTGCAAGAAATCCGGACGTGTGCACATACCCTTACTGTGCAGCTAAACCCCAAAGCCTACTGGTAAAAAGCCTGTGTAATCAAAGAAAGTGGATGTACATCCCAAGAAAAGATAAAGAAGTTTAATCACTTTTTCCACTGAATGACCTCTATAATTGTGAGATGCAAGAAAATAGAAAGAATAGGAAATATACCTCCGTAAAGGAGCATTTTCTTCAATGTCTTCAAGTGTTTCCAGTGAAGACCGCTGAGAGATCAGACGTCGCCTACGGAGAAAACAATGCAATATATTGTTAAAAAGGATAATAAAAATCAATGACAAGCGAAATATCAGTATTAACAAAACAATAAGGAACAATAAGGAAGGTAATGATACCCAGTGTAACAAAGCAGTGCCCATCTTTTTTTTTTTTCAACATTATAGACCACTGGTCATACACGAAAAGGAATCGGTCCATTTGAATGCTGACAGTTCCAATGAATTCTCACGGGTTACATTAAAGGAAACAGTCATCATAAAAATGTTGTACAATATTCTGGTAGGTTGTTACAGAGCAGGAGGAGCTGGGCAGACTGATATATAGTTTACTGGGAAAAGATGTAATATAGATCATATTTTACTTACATAAACCCGTACTCATTCTTGGCTCTGAAGTCCAGTGGGCAGTCCTAATCAATGACTGATCGCCTCCAGTCACAGATTAGCACCGCCTACTGGGCCTCTGAGCCAAAAATGATCAAGAATTAAAATTATATATACGGTAGTTTAATAGGAAAAGATTCAGTATAAATTGTATTATATTCAATCTGCTTAGGTCCTCCTGCTCTATAACATGATACTGGCGGATCAGACTGCTTGTTCATTGTGAAAGGTTCCCTAAGGCTACTTTCACACTAGAGTCGTACGACGCACGTCGCAATGCGTCGTTTTGGATAAAAAAACGCATCCTGCAAAATTGCTTGCAGGATGCGTTTTTTTCTCCATAGACTAACATTAGCGACGCATTGCGACGCATTGCCACACGTCGCAACCATCGTGCGACGGTTGAGTCGTGTTGCGTCAGACCGTCGGCACAAAAAAACGTTGCATGTAACGTTTTTTGGTGCGTCGTGTCCAGCATTTCTGACCGCGCATGCATGGCCGGAACTCCGCCCCCTCCTCCCCGGAGCTCACAATGGGGCAGCGGATGCGTTGAAAAACTGCATCCCCTGCCCCCGTTGTGCGGCGCTTTCACAGTATGCGTCGGTACGTCGCCACGTCGCATTGCGACGTGCGTCGTACGACGCTAGTGTGAAAGTAGCCTAAACTAAATCCTTAAACGGGTTTTCCCACTAACAAAGTATTTTTAATCAATAGCTCTTTGAATAATAATAAGTTCCACGATTGAATGTGCTTACTTTTTTTTATCCCTGTGCCGAGATAATCTTATAAATGTGCCCCTGCTGTGTAATGGCTGTGTCTGACCGTGCAAGAACATGGTCTGAACGTAGCATAGCTCCTGGCCAGGGAAGGAGACACAAAAAAATAAATAAAAGAGTATACAGACAGGACAGCAAGGGATCGCAGTTGATTCTTTCTGTGAGGTAAAACATTTCACTACCTGTTTTAAACAATGTTTTACCTCAAAGAAAGAATCAGCTGTGATCCTGTGCTGATCCTGTGCTGTCCTGTCTGTATACTCTTTTGCTTCCTCCCCTGCCCAGGAGATGTGGTATGATCAGACCATGACCCTGTACGGTCAGACACGGCCATTACACAGTACACAGCAGGGGCACATTTACACTGTGTGCAGAATTATTAGGCAAGTTGTATTTTAGAGGATTATCTTTATTATTGATCAACAACTATGTTCTCAATCAACCCAAGAGACTCATAAATATCAAACTTTAATATTTTTGGGAGTTGGAGTGTTTTTTTTTTAGATTTGGCTATCTTAGGAGGATATCTGTTTGTGCAGGTAACTATTACTGTGCAGAATTATTAGGCAACTTAATAAAAACCAAATATATTCCCATCTCACTTGTTTATTTTCACCAGGTAAACCAATATCACTGCACAAAATTTAGAAATAAACACTTCTGACATGCAAAAACAAAACCCCAAAAAATTAGTGACCAATATAGCCACCTTTCTTTATTATGACACTAACAGCCTTCCATCTATAGATTCTGTCAGTTGCTTGATCTGTTTACGATCAACATTGCGTGCAGCAGCCACCACAGCCTCCCAGACACTGTTCCGAGAGGTGAACTGTTTTCCCTCCCTGTAGAGCTCACATTTTATGAGGGACCACAGGTTCTCTATGGGGTTCAGATCAGGTGAACAAGGGGGCCATGTCATTATTTTTTCTCCTTTGAGACCTTTACTGGCCAGCCATGCTGTGGAGTAGTTGGAGGCATGTGATGAAGCATTGTCCTGCATGAAAATCATGTTTTTCTTGAAAGATACCGACATCTTCCTGTACCACTGCTTGAAGAAGTTGTCTTCCAGAAACTGGCAGTAGGTCTGGGAGTTGATCTTCACTCCATCCTCAACCCGAAAAGGTCCCACAAGTTCATCTTTGATGATACCAGCCCATACCAGTACGCCACCTCCACCTTGTTGGCGTCTGAGTCGGAGTGGAGCTCTCTGCCCTTTACTGATCCAGCCTCTGGCCCATCCATCTGGCCAATCAAGAGTCACTCTCATTTCATCAGTCCATAAAACCTTTGAAAAGTCAGTCTTAAGATATTTTTTGGCCCAGTCTTGACGTTTTATCTTATGTTTCTTGTTCAAAGGTGGTCGTTTTTCAGCCTTCCTTACCTTGGCCATGTCCCTGAGTATCGCACACCTTGTGCTTTTTGTTTCTCCAGTAACGTTGCAGCTCTGAAATATGGCAAAACTGGTGGCAAATGGCATCTTGGCAGCTTCATGCTTGATTTTCCTCAATTCATGGGCAGTTATTTTGCGCCTTTTTTGCCCAACACGCTTCTTGTGACCCTGTTGGCTATTTGCCATGAAACGTTTGATTGTTCGGTGATCACGCTTCAAAAGTTTGGTAATTTCAAGACTGCTGCATCCCTCTGCAAGACATCTCACAATTTGGGACTTTTCACAGCCCGTCAAATCTCTCTTCTGACCCATGTTGCCAAAGGAAAGGAAGTTGCCTGATAATTAAGCACATCTTATATAGGGTTTTGATGTCATTAGACAACACCCCTCCTCATTACAGAGATGCAAAAAACAGAGAACAAACAACCGAACTGATGCCCATATAATCAATAAATAGAGTTTATTAAGGAAAGGTAATACTACATAAATTGGTAGGGGGGGGGGGGAAAGAAACCAAAAAATGGGGCACACAAAGGAGACACAGCAGCATACAAAACACAGTCCAAAAATATTACGGTACTAACATGATATAAATAAATAAATAAATAAATATATATATATATCATTGAATATCGGACTGATAAATGTTAATATTACTCTGTTTAAACCAGCATAGAGTGCCAAGAAAATATATATGTGGCCAAAGTGCAAAAATGAGTGCAAATATAAAGTGCACAAGTGCAAAAAATCGGCCGCTGGAATAACTAATTAAAGCAGGTAACTGCTGTAAGGTATGGTGGGCACTGACACAGGTATGGTTAATAGTACTATCAATAAATAGTTAAATATTGTAGGTATAATAAATGTGCCAGTCCCCAACGCACGTTTCGGCGTGAGCCTGACAAAGGCTCACGCCGAAACGTGCGTTGGGGACTGGCACATCCAGGAGACAGCAGCAATTCAGGTAGATCCTGCTCTGGGCACTTTCCTTTTATTATACCTACAATATTTAACTATTTATTGATAGTACTATTAACCATACCTGTGTCAGTGCCCACCATACCTTACAGCAGTTACCTGCTTTAATTAGTTATTCCAGAGGCCGATTTTTTGCACTTGTGCACTTTATATTTGCACTCATTTTTGCACTTTGGCCACATATATATTTTCTTGGCACTCTATGCTGGTTTAAACAGAGTAATATTAACATTTATCAGTCCGATATTCAATGATATATATATATTTATTTATTTATTTATATCATGTTAGTACTGTAATATTTTTGGACTGTGTTTTGTATGCTGCTGTGTCTCCTTTGTGTGCCCCATTTTTTGGTTTCTTTCCCCCCCCCCTACCAATTTATGTAGTATTACCTTTCCTTAATAAACTCTATTTATTGATTATATGGGCATCAGTTCGGTTGTTTGTTCTCTGTTTTTTGCATTTAATTTTCCGAGTTGTCCGTTATTACGTCCAGCTTTTGGGGTACATGTGTTATGCACAAATATATACTGAACATTTGAGTACACGTGCAGTTCTGTGTATCCCGTGCCTTGAGTTGTTTGTTTATTAAATTCTCATTACAGAGATGCACGTCACCTGATTTACTTAATTGGTAGTTGGCTCTCAGGCCTGAACAGCTTGGAGTAGGACAACATGTATAAAAAGTATCATGTGATCAAAATACAACTTGCCTAATAATTCTGCACACAGTGTATAAGATTATCTCAGCACAGGAACATTTTTTTTTTTAAACACATCCAAATGTGGAAATTATTATTCAAAGATCTATTGATTAAAATATTGATGAAAATTAACTTTGTTCTTAGGAAAACCCCTTTAAAGAGCCTTATACCAACATCCCAAATACCCCAAGATCATCTTACAAAGAACTGTTGGTAGTATATTGTAAACTTGCAGAATATGCTGTAGCAGTAGTGGAGATGATTAGGGGATATCATAGAGAAGAGGTTCCTGTGTTATCGTGCACTAACTGCTTGAACTACCCAGATGACATTTTTTTTTTATAAATGACAGTCGCTTTTTATTTAAGGCTAAGTTCACACTGCGTTAGCAGCAGTCCGTTCAGCACATACGCGAACGGGCTGCTGTTAACGCAAGTGCCGACGTTTACATCCCGCTAGTGCAAATAGAGCATCTGCTAGCTCTATCTGCGCTAGCGGTGACTGACCCGGAAACGCTGCAGCCCGCGTCTCAGGGTCCGTCACTCAATGACGGCACATCCCTAGCGCACGCCCATTGTGGGTGTGCGCTAGCGATGTGTCCGACATTGCAGTCAATGGCGGCCGTAACGGACTACGTTACACCGCATTTATGCCGCGGTGTAACGTAGTCCATTAGACGGACTGTCAGGACGCAATGTGAACCCAGCTTAATTGACGGGAGGATCCAATATGCAATCTTGACATGAGATTAGATACTAGATTATTAAACTTTTTGTACATCTTTCCACAAAGCATACAATCCATTTACTATATAAAATTCATTTTTAATACAATTCTCCAATCATTTTATTATAATTATTTGTTACTCCGCACCTCCATTTATATCGTGTGGTGTGGCTACAAAGAACAGTGCGATGATCTATCATAACCAGTCATCTGCTTTATTTCGGCAGCACGGTGATGAATTCGTAAGACCTTTATTATGTGGGAGTACAATACTTATTACTTTTTCCTCTGTTAAATGAGAAGGTGAAGACAAATTTGTTTTGAGTTGCACTTGAGAAGTGAAGCAGGAGACAGATCTGATCCAGACAAAACTTGACAAATGGCCAGTCCTTCCAATACACGTCTTTATTTTGCTCCCACTCGTACAGTCCTGTCAACACATGCTTTCAGATCCACTATGTACACTGGTGACAAATAAGTGACTGTCAATGACTGGATGTAACACTACGGCTGCCAGCTTTTGTTTTTTTAATTCAGGCGATGCCTGTAACCTTTTCACGGTAAAGCTCCAGCTCATCCTACATAAAACACAATAGGAGAGCCAAAAGTCTGATGTAATATTAGCAATAGATGTGGAAACACGGTTACATAAGGTGACTTCCATTTAAAGGGACTCTAAACTTAAAGCCTCTATTATATCCATTTCAATACAGTTAATTATTTTCAGTAATCAGCCATTTGAGGCTGAGCTAAAGCAGATTGTCACGGTATTAAATAGGAATTCTGACAGTAAGTCCAGGACTATGTCGGCCTCAGCAATCACTGCTTTATGTCACACTTTATACATACGATTGATATGAATCGCGCTTTTAGAAATGTATCTTCGGTTTGAAGTTCCTTAAAAAAATTGTGATCTTGCAAAAATGTATCCAAATCTTTATTATTTATTGTGTCTCTTTATATCAGTATGTCTTTAGTGTGGGAGGAGACCCAGGCAGACATGTTGGGATGATGACCTTGGTGAGATTTTAACCCAGGACCCCAAAGCAACAGTGCTACCCTCCGTGCTGCTCTACAAACTGTGCACGCAAATAAATACAATTATTAATGTTTTCTGTTGTTCTTCTACCAACTCCTGTAGGAGAGTGAAGTCATTGCACACAAATAAATTGTTGTAGAGTGGGGTCTCCATCTTTGGAACCCCCCTCATTAAGCTACATAGGGTGGTAGTAAACCGCAGCTCTTTCTCTGGAGCACTTGAATGCTCCACGCATGACATGTACAGATGCTGTACACCCGGGTAATAATAGTAGAGCACGGTGCTAGTTTGTATCAAGAAAAAAAAAAGGATTGTCTCCTTTATCAAATAATACCCATAAGATAATGCAGGAACATTTTGTTAAAACATTATGAACAGTTAACAAAGTTTGATATGTCAGAATTCAGGATTTATTTGCGATAAAAATGCTTCTTGCATTCTTCGCACAACATTCATTGTGACATGGCCTCAAAACAACAAATAAAAGAAACTGCAACACTGTGAACCAAACTTTTTGGCACAAAGACAACTAACTACATGGTGCAAATTCATTAAGGAGTAAGATGTGCCCATTTCATTCAGAGAGGCATGGCACTTAATGAACTAAGCGCATCTTCCAAGTGCCGTGCACCTTCAGGAGAAATGTTAATCCAGTCATGGACTACAGTACATTTCTTGAGTACCGTAAGTTACTGCCGAAAGTTTTCATAAATTTAAAGGGTTTTCCCACAAAGAAAGTGCATTTTAATCAATAGATCTTGCAATAATTAATAATAATAATAAATCTTTCTGTGCTGAGATAATCTTATAAATGTGCCCCTGCTGTGGGATCACTGCTGATTCTTTCTGTGAGGTAAAAACATTTTTCTGCCTGTTTTTAAACAATGTTTTATCTAAAAAAAAATAGTCTGCAATCCCATAACGTAAGGTCTGTATACTCTGGGGATTCTATATATTTGAACCCCCAAAAAGTGACACCATTTTCAAAACTGCATCCCTCAAGGTATTCAAAATTGCTTAGGAGTAGTTCATTAACCCTTCAGTTGCTTTTTAGGAATTAATGCAAATTGACATGACAGGAATGAAAAAAAATATTTTTACTACCTAAATTTTGATAACTTCTGAATAGGCCGCTATAGCCGGCAGACTAAGGCTGTTATTTGGCAATGAATTGCCATGTCAAGCATCAGGACCACACAATCAAGATCTTTGGGTGCCAATGGGGTTGAAGAGGGAACCAACACACTCAGTTAACCATCTAGATGCTGTAGTCACTATTGACAGCAGCATTCAAGGGGTTAAATGACCATATTCGGTGCCAACACTGATCGTGGCTGATGCAGCAAGTTGTCAGCTATAGTGCACAGCCGACAGCTGCTGGATTGTCACCCGTTGGAAGATGGATAGTCTCTTATATCGTAGGTCAGTTAAAAGACATATTGGTAGTCACTAAGGGGTTAAAGTCATCCAATTGAGGAAAATATTATTGTTCAAAGATCTATAGATTAAAATTTACTTTGTAGGAAAACTCAACAGGCAAGCGCAGCTGCTCAGGTCCCTACTATATTGTCATAGATGGCCAGGACTGATGTGAAATTACCAAAAGTCACTATATTTTGTGCAACTTACATGTTGCACTAAAATGTTGAGACTTATTAAGGTATTAAAACCTTAATCAAATCGGCCACTTTGTCCCCAAAAATGCACCAAAGAGCCAACTCTAGGAACTGCATGCATTTAGGAAACTACTCGTCTCCTGCCCTGGTTCTTTTATGTTCACTTCTATCAGAATGATGAAAATGGCCAAGAACGCTACGAACATTGCAAATTCTGTGGATATGCTGTAAATGCACAAGATAAGAATATCACTTTAAAAATAGAAATGGTAGAATACTTAGTATAGAAATTGTTCTTTTTTCAAAGTGCATCACAATTACATCACTGCAGTGTGGAAGTAAAGTAAAAGGGGTGTATGGTAGCTTTTCTTTTTCAGTTATTTGCCTATTTACTAACGGTTATAGAAACCCTTTACATGTTAAAGAAAAAAAAATCAACACGTCCAACATGCTGACTTTGCATTATATGGGTCCATCACTAGAATTCTGGAAACAAATCAGCAATGCTTTTCAAAAACAGAATTTTCTATTCTCCACCAAATGCAGCCAAGATAGCAAATGGTCTCCTTATCATTGAGAACTTATCACTCTACATTTCCCTGGAGATAGTACACAGGAAAACAAGACACAAATTGCATATTTCCCAGATATAATTACACTGGATATATTTGTGTGTACACACTATATTTAGCTCTTGTCCTGATAAGAGTAAATCACCGAGTTCAACAACTTCACAAAGTTTGTAACACCGTTGTTTTGTGTCATAGCGGAAGAAAACAAACCCAATCTTGGCTCAATGCCCTGGCTGTTCAGGTAATACATTGAAAGACAAGGTCAAATGGGTAAAGCAGAGTTCAAGAGTCCAAAACGGAAAATTCTTGAGTGCTCTATGGTCTTGGCTACAGTCACGGTGGACATACCAAATATTGAACTACTTAAAATACAAATCAGGCATCACTTGACAGCCACCTTTAAAATATTATCTTAGTAGAACAATGCATAATGAAATTTACCTTATTATATGACAGTCAAGCATTTAGCAATACAGGGTCTCCAAGTTTTGCAGAGGCTAAGATGTTGGTGGAGCACAGTCCTGACAAGATATCACGTCGGCTATTGAAGTGGAAAGACAATTTTCCACATTTCATGTATATTTGTGGTCAAATACTAGAGAAATATAAGTTAATAATATAAAATAAATAATCATTTCCTCATGTAACATGCATTACACTTCTACCAGGGTATGTTCACAACGTCATTTTTTTCTGCTCCACAACATGCCTGAAAAAAATCACTAGATAAAAAAGGAGTGAAAATATGCATTTTTCTAAATTCATTTTTCTATATGCATGCTGCCTACAGTGAAACACGATGGTAGCAGCGTCCTTTTGTGGGTCTACATGAGAGCTGCTGGTGCCAAGGAGCTACATTTCATTGATGGCATCATGAATTCACATACCGGTATGTATTGCACTATAATCAAAGAAAAGAGGCTACCCTCATTCTGTGCCCTTGGTAGACGTGCGCTTTGTTTACATAATAATGTTCCAAAACATAGATCTGTTGCATTTCTGAAGAACAGGGTCAATGTGATTCAGTGGCCAAGTAGGTCTCCTGATCTGAATCCAAACAGAACATCTATGGGGAATTCTGAAGAGACAAGTTGTTCATCACTCTTCATCCAGCATTCAAGCTCAAAAAAGAGGTCGCTCTTGAAGAATGGGAAAAGACAGATGTTGAAATTTGTCGCCAGCTTCTTCATTTTATGCCTAGAAGACTTGGTGCTTTCCTTAAAAATCATAGAGGTCATACAAAATACTAGAGGTTGTAGTTCTTGGTGTGCAGCGTATTCATTTTTTTAAACAACTGAGTAAAACTGAAGATTTTGTAATGGAATTTATACCATTAACCTTATTTTCATGTTATGAGTAAAAAAAAATGTACTATGAAACTTAGTTTTGTTAAAATTTTGCAAGTTGTTCTGGTGTCCAGTGAGATATTGATTCAAATCTTGCTTCTCAAAGGGAGGGGAATAGATTTTTTTTCATTCTTTATTGCACGTTTCCATTTTTTGAAGGATGCAGTAAGGCTCTTTAGTGTTGGTTGGGTGAACCGGGGTGTCTATCTTATGGGGGGCACTTATATAGTGTGCTTATATAGTGCCTGATCTAATAGTGTGGGCGTCATTAACACACTGCATCACACGTATCTGTGTGACTGGCGTCCAACGCAAGACTCATTTGTGTGCATTTTTCATTAGGCAACCACCCCCTCCATGAAGGGTTAGGTGTGAGTGCCTTTATCATGGGGTGATCTGACTTGGTGTTGGCAAGGCTGTTTCTTTTCCTGATGTGCTGTTTTTAACTCATTTATGCTGAGCACAGTACTTGTAAGAACAACTTGCTTTTCATACATTCTGTCTTTTGGACTTCTTTTTATTGCTTCTGGTTTCCAAAGACGCCAAGCAGATAACAGAAGTGACCTTGCCACATTTCAGGCATTTTCCACTCTGAAAACACTCCAATCTTTACAATATAAGTCAATGGCATCTTTTTGAGCATTCTGTCAGCGTCCGGAAAATGAGAATAAAAAACACAGCTGGAAAACTGCTAAAAAATAAAAAAAATGGCAGTCCCAAACATCCAAAATAGCTTAGGAAACAACAACAAAAAATCATCAGGTTTGTCAACCTGTCGGCACATACCCTTTAAAGAGCAATGCATTTCACCTTTCTAGGCTAGGTCTGGACCTCAGCTAGAGATATAAGATGTTATGTGGGAACAGAACAATTTCACATCTTAAAGCACCACTCTGACTTTCCTTTTATTTCACCATTGGAGTGGTATCACTAATGCATGCTCCCTGCCGATAACAGAAATACTTACTAATCATCGCCTTCTTCTATTTTCGATGCCACTCCGGCCATCTTTTGCAGGTTGTTACCGCTTCAGTGTTTACTGTGTAGACCAGAAGTCACTTCTCAATATAAGTCTATGAGAGTCAGAAGCTGGTCAGGACATGGATCTCGGACATACGGTGGCTGGTAATTTATATTACAAAGGTAGTAAATACGCATTAGTGATACCACTCTAACGGCAAACAAAAAAAATACCAGAACCCTGTTTTGATGAATCCGTCTCTACGTCTTGTGTGTCATAGTATGTCAGTTGCCAAGTCAGAAGAGTCCTAGAGTAAAACATCTCCAGGAAACATACAATCTCCAGAATTCGCACCTGGTTGAATTCAAGTGGCCTATATGGTAGATGCTGTAGAAATGGAAACACCAATGCTAAGGCTACTTTCACACTAGCGTCGTGCACTGCACGTCGCTATGCGACATGGCGGCGCACCGACGCTAGCAGTGAATGCGCCACACAACGGGGGCAGCGGATGCTGTTTTTCAACGCATCCGCTGCCCCATTGTGAGGTGCGGGGAGGCGGGGGCGGAGTTCCGGCCGCACATGCGTGGTCGGAAAAGGCGAGAACGACGCACCAAAAAAATGTTACAAGCAACGTTTTTTGGTGGCGACGGTCCGACGCAACACGACACAACCGTCGCATGACGGTTGCGACGTGTGGCAATGCGTCGCTAATAAAAGTCTATGGAGAAAAAACGCTTGCAGGATGCGTTTTTTCTGCAAAACGACGCATAGCGACGTGCAGTGCACGACGCTAGTGTGAAAGTAGCCTAAAGGTACCTTCACATGAAGCGACGCTGCAGCGATCGGGATCGTTGTCTGTATCGCTGCAGCGTCGCTAAAGGTACCTTCACACGAAGCGACGCTGCAGCGATAGCGACAACGATGCCGATCGCTGCAGCGTCGCTGTTTGATCGCTGGGGAGCTGTCACACAGACCGCTCTCCAGCGACCAACGATGCCGAGGTCCCCGGGTAACCAGGGTAAACATCGGGTTGCTAAGCGCAGGGCCGCGCTTAGTAACCCGATGTTTACCCTGGTTACCAGCGTAAAAGTAAAAAAAACAAACAGTACATACTCACCTGCGCGTCCCCCAGCGTCTGCTTCCTGACACTGACTGAGCTCCGGCCCTAACAGCACAGCGGTGACGTCACCGCTGTGCTTTCACTTTCACTTTAGGGCCGGGCTCAGTCAGTGTCAGGAAGCAGACGCTGAGGGACGCGCAGGTGAGTATGTACTGTTTGTTTTTTTTTACTTTTACGCTGGTAACCAGGGTAAACATCGGGTTACTAAGCGCGGCCCTGCGCTTAGCAACCCGATGTTTACCCTGGTTACCAGTGTAAAATATCGCTGGTATCGTTGCTTTTGCTTTCAAACACAACGATACACGGCGATCGGACGACCAAATAAAGTTCTGGACTTTATTCAGCGACCAGCGACATCACAGCAGGATCCTGATCGCTGCTGCGTGTCAAACGAAACGATATCGCTAGCGAGGACGCTGCAACGTCACGGATCGCTAGCGATATCGTTACAAAGTCGTTTCGTGTGAAGGTACCTTAAGACTCAACACATCTATGACAGGGTCTCAACTGCTTTCATGTGACTTACTAAATTACTAAAGAAATTTGATATCTACCATTTCCTTGTAAAAACGCTGATATTTCCTTAAACACATCTCAAGTGTTTTGTCTTTTTGCTATACTAACCTGTAAATCCAGTTTGAAACCACTAGAACCATGAATGTCAAATGTAAAGGTCTTTGGAGGCTAGCAGAAAATGCACAAGGTAAAAGAAATAAAAAAAACAACACAAAATGTCCCCATTTTATGTAGCACTACTCCAACCTCAATGCTTGTGTGGTCCAGTGCTGGTCTTTGGCTGTAGTGCACAGTGCCAATCACTGGCCTCTGGTCACACCTTGTCCTTACCGGCACCAGTGATTGTCTGCTGGTATGGCAAACATCGCTGCTGAACGTGTGACGCGGAGGCCAATGGAGCATCGGTGGGGCAGCACTTTGAATTTTATGTATTTTAAAAAAAAAATTCTTGCTTGTTGAAATTCAGACAAAATCTTTTTAGTATGAATGAGCAGCAATAGTTGTGGCTTTATGCATAGCAGCAGGCCCTTGTTTCCATAGCCTGATACTAGAGATACGCCAGGCACATTGATCTCCGTGCGGCTGGTATTAGGCCACACTGTGACCCATAACCGGCCGTCACCTCATCGTCACACAGACCGGGAGAAATGTATCGCCCTTATGTTGCACTTCTATGTGTGGCAGCAGCAGTACGTGCCTCTAAGCTTTGGCATATGTAAGACATTTGGAGACAATGTTCCCCATTTAATTATTGTAAACAAGAAACATGTACTTTAAGAAGGAAAAAAAAGCATTTCCCGATAGCCCTAAAGTAATAAAAGTGAAAAACAGTGTTAAGTGGGCACTTCTAACTCTCACGTCACTTAGCAACTGTCTAATCGGAGGAAGTCTGCTGCAATCCAGACTGTCTCAATGTGAGCTGGAGCTGCTTTTATCTGCGCTCAACACCTGCCAAGAGGTGGAGTGGAGGAGAGCGCTCAGGACTGCATGGGAATTAGACGCATGCATGGACAATAGGCCGAGCAGAGAAGTGGAGGCTGAGCCCAAAAACAACAACCTGTTTCCCTGTATCACAGAATTAACTGTCAGCACTGTGCTGCTCTTATGTAACCAAGCCTTGCACGTCCAGAAGCATCTGACAGATTAAGTGTTGGCTGTTAACACATCCACAGCTTTTTATGACTAGCCAAGCACTTCTGTTTTGAGGGAGATGTTACACAACTAACCTGTAATGATGCCGATTCCGATAACACCCCATGCTCACTCATCAGTTATAATGGCTACGATGGAATCATCCAATACTATGGTAAACAGGATTTCTGCAATCATGACAGATTACAACTATTAAGGGAGCAGCCACATTGCTTTAAAGCTCCACAATGAATATTCTGTTAAGGGGTTATGTCTGAATAGATTAAAACAGTATTCAGATGTGCCCCTGCTTGTACCCATCCATTAAAAAATTATACACTGCTCAAAAAATAAAGGGAACACTAAAATACCACATCCTAGATATCTCTGAATGAAATATTCCAGTTGCAAATTTGTATTCATTGCATAGTAGAATGTGTTCAGAACAATAAAACATAGCAATTATCAATGTAAATCAAAATGAATATGCCATGCAGGCCTGGATTTGGAATGATACTCAAAATCAAGGTTGAAAATCAAATTACAGGCTGATCCAACTTCAGTGGAAATGCCTCATGACAAGGAAAAGATGCTCAGTATTGTGTGTGGCCTCCACGTGCCTGTATGACCTCCCTACTGTACAACGCCTGGGCATGCTCCTGATGAGGCGGCGGATGGTCTCCTGAGGGATCTTCTCCCAGACCAGGACCAAAGCATCCGCCAACTCCTGGACAGTCTGTGGTGCAACATGACGATGGTGGATGGTGAGAGACATGATGTCAAAGATGTGCTCAATAAGATTCAGGTCTGGGGAATGGGCGGGCCAGTACAGAGCTTCAATGCCTTCATCTTGCAGGAACTGCTGACACAGTCCAGCCACATGAGGTCTGGCATTGTCCTGCATTAGGAGGATCCCAGGGCCAACCGCACCAGCATATGGTCTCACAAGGGGGTCTGAGGATCTCATCTCGGTACCTAATGACAGTCAGGCTACCTCTGGCGAGCACATGCAGGGCTGTGCGGCCCTCCAAAGAAATGCCACCCCACACCATTACTGACCCACTGCCAAACCGGTCATGCTGAAGGATATTGCAGGCAGTAGATCGCTCTCCACGGCGTCTCCAGACTCTGTCACATCTGTCACATGTGCTTAGTGTGAACCTGCTTTCATCTGTGAAGAGCACAGGGCGCCAGTGGCGAATTTGCCAATCCTGCTGTTTTGTGGCAAATGCCAAGTATTCTGCACGGTATTGGGCTGTGAGCACAACCCCCATCTGTGGACGTCGGGCACTCAGACCATCCTCATGGAGACGGTTTCTAAACGTTTGTGCAGACACATGCACATTTGTGGCCTGCTGGAGGTAATTTTGCAGGGCTCTGGCAGTGCTCCTCCTGTATGTACTTGCACAAAGACGGAGGTAGCGGTCCTGCTGCTTGGTTGTTGCCCTCCTACGGCCCCCTCTAGGTCTCCTTGTGTACTGGCCTGTCTCCTGGTAGCGCCTCCAGCCTCTGGACACTACGCTGACAAACACAGCAAACCTTCTTGCCACAGCTCGCATTGATGTGCCATCCTGGATGAGCTGCACTACCAGAGCCACTTGTGTGGGTTGTAGAGTCTGTCTCATGCTACCACGAGTGTGAAAGCACAACCAACATTCAAAAGTGACCAAAACATCAGCAAGAAAGCATTGGTACTGAGATGTGGTCTGTGGTCCCCACCTGAAGAACCACTCCTTTATTGAGTGTGTCTTGATAATTGCCAATAATTTCCATCTGTTGTCTATTCCATTTGCACAACAGCATGTGAAATTGATTGTCAATCAGTGTTGCTTCCTAAGTGGACAGTTTGATTTCATAGAAGTTTGACTTACTTGGAGTTATATTCTGTTGTTTAAAGGGAACCTGTCACCCCCAAAATGGACGTTGAGCTAAGCCCACCAGCATCAGGGGCCGTAGATAAGTGATAATGCTGTAGATAAGCCCCCAATGTATCCTGAAAGATGAGAAAGAGGTTAGATTATACTCACCCAGGGTCAGTCCCGCTGCGGTCCGGTCCAATGGGTGTCGCGGTCCGGGCTTCCCATCTTCATAGGATGACATCCTCTTCTCGTCTTCACGCTGCGGCTCCGGCGCAGGCGTACTTTGTCTGCCCTGTTGAGGGCAGAGCAAAGTACTGCAGTGCGCAGGCGCCGGGAAAGGTCAGAGAGGCCCGGCGCCTGCGTACTGCAGTACTTTGATCTGCCCTCAACAGGGCAGACAAAGTACGCCTGCACCGGAGCGTGAAGACAAGAAGAGGACGTCATCGTAAGAAGATGGGAGGCCCCGGACCGGACCGCGACGCCCATCAAATCAGACCGCCCAGGTGAATATAATTTAACCTCTTTTTCCCATCTTTCAGGATACATCGGGGGCTTATCTACAGCATTCCAGAATGCTGTAGGTAAGCCCCTGATGCCGGTGGGCTTAGTTCAACTTCCATTTTGGGGGTGACAGGCTCCCTTTAAGTGTTCCCTTTAATTTTTTTGAGCAGTGTATATATAATTGAAAACACTAAAGCACCACTCCATTGTCTTTATTTCAATGCCCGTGCCAGTGGAGTGGTGGTACTAATTTAAGTTCCCTGACCATAGTCTTATATTTACCAGCCCCTGTCTTATGACCGGAAGTCAGAGGGAATGTTCACAACCTCTCAATGCAAGTTTATGACAGGCTCGATCTGGCTCTTAGACATTCATTGAGTTGTGACTTCAGGATCGCTCCAGCATAAACTGGAGCAATGCGTCAGGTCAAAAACTATTGCATACTGACAGGAGCAGCACCGATAACAGATGAAGATGATGGCTGGTAAGTATAAGACTAGGAGCAGGGAACTTATATGAGTAGCACCACTCCAGCACGCAATAAAAAAAAAAGCACTTTGGCTTCATTTCCTGCAGTGTATGTCCTCTTCGTTGGACATAAAAGCATGGTAGACTAAAGTATTGTGTCCCATCAAAATCATACACCATTATAAAAGAGATAATATTATTATAAAGTATAGTCTTTCTAGGACTTTGTTTACCTTATTAAAACTAGTGGATACATATAGAGAAGGGATGTCAAACTACACAGCGGGCCAAAATTAAAAACTTGGGACAGTTTCAGTCCAACCTTGATATTTATTACAAAAATGTCTACAATTGAGGAAGTTTTTCCTTATCAAATATAACGATGAACCTTTTCAAATGGAAAACCCCACAAAGTGTGATACCTCCAAAGTGAATTTCTCCACACACAATCACACATGGTAAGATGACCCTACAATCCCCTCCAGCAAAGTATGGTGACCCCAACACAATATGATGCCCCAACTGTGATCCCCATACAGCCCTCCACACAGTATAATAACCCCACATAGTACACAGTCCTCCATACATTATACTGGCCCCACATAATCCTCCATACAGTATAATGGGCCCCACAGTCACCTCTTCTCATTCCCTGCTGCTCTGGTCTACGCAGCGAGCGCTCTACAGCTCTTCATTGCTCGGCATACTGATGTCATAACGCTCACTGTGATGAAACGTCAGACACAGAAAGAGAATGATGGCGGGGGGATACATCAGTTGATGCTCCCTCTTCCATAATCAAATTCAGTTAAGTAGGCAACCAGGATACTGATATAGTTGAAAGTGCAATGCCAGGTAGGGGGAGGTGGAGGTGCCAGTGTAGCAGGAAAATATAATCACCCTATGGGCCAGAGATTGACCTGTAATCTAGAGGCAGATCCTCACAGAATTTTTAAAGAAAAAAGACTGCCGACAGCACATCAGATAAACATCAGGATGCACGCTCCAAGTCCATAGACCCAACTGGATATTAAACGACTCCAAATGAAAAAGGGAGGAACAGCATCCAATCCAGGTGAATGGCAGAATAAAGTTTCCTCATATTACTTATGTTTATTCTGGAAAACTATATATTGGCGATTCAATTATAAGCCCCTGACAGAGTCCTCAAGGGGTTAATGCAATATGAACGCACACTAACACTTGATGAATGTAACTCAAGACTTTTTAAATAGGAGCTGATCTGTACGATCCGGCAATGGCCACTAAACATTGTGATGGGGCTGTGGTGTTGGCTTAGTACATTGTTTACAACCAGCTACTGCCGGCACCGAAAACAGCTGGTGAGTGTCAGACTCCCACCAATCTGATGACCTATTATAAGGACAAATCAATAGAGTGGTGGAAAAGCAATTCTTCCCAAAAGAAAAGTATTCATGCTGAATAAAGGTACCTTCACACTGAACGATATCACTAGCGATCCGTGACTTTGCAGCGTCCTGGCTAGCGATATCGTTGAGTTTGACAGGCAGCAGCGATCAGGATCCTGCTGTGCCATCGTTGGTCGGAGCAGAAAGGCCAGAACTTTATTTCGTCGCTGGATCTCCCGTAGACATCGCTGAATCGGCGTGTGTGACGCCGATTCATCGATGTTTACCCTGGTTACCAGTGAAGACATCGGGTTACTAAGCGCAGGGCCGCGCTTAGTAACCCGATGTTTACCCTGGTTACCAGCGTAAACGTAAAAAAACCCAAACACTACATACTTACATTCTGGTGTCTGTCCCCCGGCGCTGTGCTTCTCTGCACTGTGTAAGCGCCGGCCGGAAAGCAGAGCACAGTGGTGATGTCACCGCTGTGCTTTCCAGCTGGCGCTTACAGTGCAGAGAAGCACAGCGCCGGGGGACAGACACCGGAATGTAAGTATGAGGTGTTTTTTTTTTTTTACGTTTACGCTGGTAACCAGGGTAAACATCGGGTTACTAAGCGCGGCCCTGCGCTTAGTAACCCGATGTTTACCCTGGTTACCCGGGGACTTCGGCATCGTTGGTCGCTGGAGAACTGTGTGACAGCTCTCCAGCGACGCTGCAGCGATTGGCATCGTTGTCTAGATCGCTGCAGCGTCGCTAAATGTACCTTTGACGGTACCTTTAGTCCCATGACACAGGTCCAGTTGGATCATTTTATGTAGAAAGCTATAGGAGAAGTCGAGTAATTTTGCATAGAAATAAAACTCATGGGGTAGCTATAAGCACGCTATGGGCAGCACGGTGGCTCAGTGGTTAGCACAGCAGCCTTGCAGCGCTGGAGTCCTGGGTTCAAACCCCACCAAGGGCAACATCTGCAAAGAGTTTGTATGTTCTCTCCGTGTTTGCGTGGGTTTCCTCCGGGCACTCCGGTTTCCTCCCACATACTGATAGGGAATTTAGATTGTGAGCCCCAACAGGGACAGCGATGATAATGTGTGCAAACTGTAAAGCGCTGCAGAATATGTTAGCGCTATATAAAAATAAAGATTATTATTATTATAAGTGGGTGAAGAGGTAGAAATCATACAATCGGCACTGGGACATAAAGAAGCCCAAAAATGAAACGCCACCTAAGAAACAAGTATTGCAAATAATACACAGATTTGGTTGACATGGGAACAACATGATATTAGGAATAGATGCAAGTATACACTACAGCAACAAATTATATAAAAAATGTATATGCCTTTCATTCATCAGGACATTAAATGGTAAAGAAACAAAGGGAAATCCTATTGTAAGGTTGGCTGCCAGCTGTTCCTCATAGGGAATCCACTTGAATAAATTATATTTTTCCTAAGATGCTGTGACCTTTATAAAATTATTATATAAATGGCATGAAGAGCTTACTAGAAAAAAAAAATCACATGGCACACTGGACTTCGAGAACATGGGGAGTGTTTGTGCAAGCAGCAACTACCGTACTTAAAAATTGGGTTCAACATGTTTGACACTTAGTTTTTTTGCAATGCAAAATGGTCCCTTGAAGAACAAATCCAAAGAACCGTGATTGAAGTGTTGGTTAGATTCCAGATTTAGGATGAATGCATTCACACCTACTATTATTTGGATGAAAATATTAAATATGGAAAAGTCAGTCGTTTTGTTTTTCAGTGTCAAAATACTCCTACTACCAGCTTTCAGAAGAGGCACATTCAGGCAGGCGGGTGTTCAGACAAGAGCTGCAAGGTCAAGCCAGCATCCATGTCTGCCCGTACAAGCACAAAGAACCATTATTTTTCACAACTAATGCTCAGACTGCCAAAGACTTTTTTCTCTCCTTACAAAGACATAAATCAGTGAAAAGAAAAACACATTTATGTCTAAAAATAGAGCATTACATAAAAATGAAAAAAGCATACTCAAGAAAACAAGGCACAAAGCGAAACAACTCATTCAAAGGAAATGAAATGAGTCACGCAGCGCACATCTAGAGTAGTTACATACAAGGCGCAAAATGTAGCAATTGGCTAAACTCATTCAGAAGGATTTACGGTACTCAAAATGAACGTTTGAGAAAGATTTTACTTACAAAATCTGTGGAAATGGCTGTGTAGGTCGTAAAACAAACAAACTATACCCATTTCTTAGCAATGTGAAGTGCCGAGGCTGAGAAATCTAGCTTTGAAGTCACATGCAAATTAGCAAGTAGTGCGATGGAGGCGTCTCGATGTTCTTCAAGTCAACTGACTCACCCCTACCTCACTTCCAGGCTAATTGGGGTATGGCTTTACACCTCCCATTTTTCAGTGATGACCCATCCAATTACTATAAAACAGGTATATTTGTTTTTCTATGCAGGGTGCTATTCTTGGAGGCATTGGTATTTTTAGGAGGTATCACATGCGATATTAGAAGTCTTCATGTTTCCACTATTTTTTTTTTTTTTTAAAGCCCCCTAGTATGTATTTTTTTTATTGTAAAGAGGTGACATGGTGTTCCTCAATGTGGATCTTCTGTAAAATTTAGAATGGCGCCATAACTATAGCAGGGAGGTGGGGGGTCGTAGTTCTTAGCTCCTGAATGTCGTCCTCCACATAGTTGCAAGCACTGAATCCTGACTGTCTGAGGAAGGTTAATTATTAAGTCCAAAACACACTTCTGCACGGTCTACACAGGTCAACAAAAAAAAAAATTTTTTCTGGTGTCCAAAATATTTTAATGAATTTGGGGTATTTTTGGGGTGCTGATTCTGAATATGCTATCAGTTTTGCCAGATTGGCTCAAGTTTTTGACATTTTTGGTATCTTATTTATAGCACTTGTTGGTAAATGCGACGCATCATCTCATTAATTTCTTTGGATTAGTACTTGAACTGAGCAGTTCTCAATATAGTTTTGTGTTAATTAGTGTTCTAAAAGTTTGTTCATAGCTTGATTTTTGCACTAACTTTGTTGTTGTCTGTTTTCCAGTGAAAAGCATGAACTCATCAAGAAGAAGTTGTCTTAACGATCCAGACTCATTCTGTTACATTTGTGGTGAATACACACTGCCAAAACATAGAAGAAACATAACAGACTTCGTAAAAAAAGTGTATTTTGCCTATTTTGGGGTTATGCTTGGGGACCAAGACAAGTTTTGGGCACCACACATAGTGTGCAAAGCATGTATCGAATTATTACGAAAATGGAGCAAAGGACAAAGAAAAAGCTTCAAATTTGGTGTTCCAATGGTGTGGAGAGAGCCAAAAAATCATCATGATGACTGTTATTTCTGTGCAGTGCAAGTGCAAGGATTCAATAAGCATAAGAAAGAAAATGGGAGTAACATGGAATCTGCAAGAAGGCCTGTCCCTCATTGTGAAGATGTGCCTGAACCTGTGTTTACCATAAATAACAGTCATCATGATGATTTTTTGGCTCTCTCCACACCATTGGAACACCAAATTTGAAGCTTTTTCTTTGTCCTTTGCTCCATTTTCGTAATAATTCGATACATGCTTTGCACACTATGTGTGGTGCCCAAAACTTGTCTTGGTCCCCAAGCATAACCCCAAAATAGGCAAAATACACTTTTTTTACGAAGTCTGTTATGTTTCTTCTATGTTTTGGCAGTGTGTATTCACCACAAATGTAACAGAATGAGTCTGGATCGTTAAGACAACTTCTTCTTGATGAGTTCATGCTTTTCACTGGAAAACAGACAACAACATAAAGTTAGTGCAAAAATCAAGCTATGAACAAACTTTTAGAACACTAATTAACACAAAACTATATTGAGAACTGCTCAGTTCAAGTACTAATCCAAATAAATTAATGAGATGATGCGTCGCATTTACCAACAAGTGCTATAAATAAGATACCAAAAATCTCAAAAACTTGAGCCAATCTGGCAAAACTGATGACATATTCAGAATCAGCACCCCAAAAATACCCTAAATTCGATTAAATATCTTTGGCACCAAAAATGCTGTTGACCAGTGCTATAGATGCTTAACACAAAATTGCATAAGGAATCAACCGCCAAGTTTTAATTTAATACTTGTAATAGTTAATTATTAGTATTATTGTTAAATATTTCACATTGCATTAAAATAAATCAACAGAAAATAATCTTACAAGTAAAGTTCTGGACATGAGCGAATACATTCGCAGGACCCTGATCCAATAGTCGGTGGTCACAGGACGGGAACCATGAGATCAACCTCCTACCGGTCAGCATTCGAGCACCTACTCTGATTTATAGGCCTGATACTTCATTGCAGCATGATGAACTCATGGCGTCACCGGTAGGAGGCAGTTAACAGGGCGCCGTCTAACAGGTTCCTGTGAATCAGTTCACTCATCTCGGCTGTTTTTTAATGCTTTTTTTGCAGTGTTACTGTGCCAAAATGCTACAGAAAATTGCTTCAAATAGGCTTGCAGCAAATATCCTATTTATTTGAATGAGAAAATGTGCCTTTAGTGCACATGTAACTTTTTTCATTAAAAAAAAGCATGCTGTAAATTCTTCATTTTTGGACCAGAAATTACAGAAAAATTTCAGTATATTGTGTTTTTTGTTACATTTTTTATTCAGTTTTTGGTGAGGTGTTTGCAGTGATAACAAGCAAAAAACACTATTTCTACACCTCCTATTGAGATTTTTTAAAAAAGCATCAAATGAAAAATTAAATAAAATAAAAACCGCATCAAAGCAGTGTCAGAATCATCGTGTTCTTACTAAATTGCTCCAAAAACCATGTGTCCGTTAGCAGCAGCTTTTGATTGGGTTTTTTTCAGGTAAAAAAATTCTGTGTGAACATAGCGTAAGTGTTAGAGCCCGGTAGTCAAGTGTGTCAAATGTGCCAAATGTACTACTATGAGCCCAACTTAAAGATTTAAGTATATACAGTAAGTATCTATAGATAATTGGTCTGCACACTTTTTAGAAAGGTAGATGGGTGGTGCTGGTATAGTGGACAAAGGTCCCAAATAATAGTAACTTAGAATTATACCGCCCTCACAAGTGGAATATCATGCAACATATGAACAATTTATTGTGTACATAGACAACGTAGCATCACTGTACAAAATGCAATCATAAAGCGTTATGAACAAATGACGTTTCGGACCCTCCGGGTCCTTAATCATATATCTATACAAGATAAACATTCACTCATTGTTGGTTTGTTTTTTTACATCCCTGTGTCGTGAATTGCCCGACATGCCTGGCACAAGGCACAGAGGAGCATATGATTTACTTGAGTGTTCCCATAAATATTTCTCCATCTACTAAAGGAAATCTTAAAAATCGTTCCTTCAGCCTTCTGATCAGATATGCTTTGGTGATATGCTTTGGTAATAATTACATGTATAATGTGTATTTCAGGACTGGACATCCAATAGTCAATGCCTTATATCATATTTGGAAGTTAATGTCTGACTTCTAAAACAGCTGAATAAAGAGTGCCCCTTTTTGACCCATCCTGAAAAATTCATGCTAATTGATGTCCTACTTTTGTAAAAAAAAAACAAATAAAAAACACAACACTCAATTTGAACAAATATACAACCCGAATCCACAATTTTAGATGGATTTTGTCCAGCTCGATTATGAGAGTAGACTCAATCTTAAGGTCCTGGAGAAACATGGTCTATTCCTTGGCCAGATTTTTGATCTTCACCCTTCCATTCTTCTTTCTAAAACTACACAAAGCTATTTATTTATCCAATAGTCAGCACTTGTCCATGTTTCAAGAAGTACAGCCAAGCCTAAATGGCACAAAATACTAGAGAACAAAGCATGTCAGTGACTTCAAAAGATCTGCAGTGACAATGTTGTGGTAGAAACATGGAATTGGTGCATGAGCCATTACGAATCAAAGGGGTCACTATGTTCTCTCATCCGCTTTGAAGGTGAAATGCATCCTTGATCCATAATTCTTTCATAGATGATCAAATACAATTCTCAAAGGACATTACTCACTGGAGACTGGATACTGATAACTTTGAAGCAAGTAAAAAACGGTTACTGAACGTTATTCAATAATATAATAAAATGTAACAGTTGCTACTCGACGAACCAAAAAATAATAAAAGGGTTGGAATTAAAAGTTTACATCCTTCGAAGAATTGGAAATTTTTTCAAGAAATAGAGAAATACGGCACCAAAAGTAGCTTTGGCTTCCAACAAAGTGATCCAACAAATCCCAACTTCATATGTTGGTCTTGGGATAGTCTAGGGCAGAGGTCCCCAACGTTTCTGACCTTGAGAGCCACATTCAGCTCTGAGAGAGGGTCGCGAGCCACATCCAGCCTTGAGAGAGGGTCGCGAGCCACATTCAGCTCCTGCCCCCCTCACAATAGTGGCAAACAAAGGCCCATTACAGGCATAATGGTAACCAAAGCTTTTCCACAAAAATCAATCACCCCAAAGCAGTATACAAAGATCCAGGTGTTCCTACAATACCCCCATTCAGTATTCTCCCAAGACACTGTCACATCCAGGTTCAAACACCTCCTCTGACAGGTGGTATCATCTTGCCTCCAGTGTACCATAATTAAATCATGTCAAAACCCCTAAGACCATTATATGTGCGTCCAGATCTGCTCTTCTGTGCAGGGCTACTCACAAAATTCCCCAGTTTCAGATGTGCTCTTCATACCTGTTTGCTAGAACTGGAGCTAATGCACCAAGCTGATAGACAGCCGCGAGCCACAATTCATTAGACCGCGAGCCACATGTGGCTCCCGAGCTACAGGTTGGGGACCCCTGGTCTAGGGTATCCAGGAATGAAAACAAGGTGAACCAAGGTATTCAGCTGTTTGGATATAAAACTTCATCAATTTATTAATACAGTTTAAAAGGTTCCGGGTACATTAAATATATTGCATCAAGGCAAAAACCGAAGCTTTTTGGACATAGAACTGTACTTAGTAAAGACAGTTCTATGTCCGAAACTCATTGTTTTTTGCTTTAATAAAATATGTTTAGTGTAACTAGAATCTTTTAAGTTGTACTAATAAATTGATGATATCTTATATCGAAATGACTGGACACCTTTGTTTGCTTTGCCTGCATTTAAAGCCAAGCAGGGGCTTTTCCTTTCCGTGATGTGGATCTTCAGGAGTTGTGATTTCTCTACTTTAGGAAAATCCAGTAATGAAACTTCTCTATTTCCTACAGTAGGAAACACCATTGCAAAGATTTGGAAAGGGTTAAAACAATGAAAAAAACACACATAAAACTGGGCCCCCGCCCCTATAGTATTAAACCAATATGCAGGTGCACAAATAGGCTCTGGCTAACATTAAAAAAACACTATGCATCAGCCCACTGCAGTGTGAAGGATGCTAACGCACAGTGGGTTGTATTCATATTATTTTAGAGAACAGATCACTAGAGTCTTTTATAAAGATTCCTAGTGGCTTGACTCCTCAAAATGAACCCAATGACTGCATTAGGTAGTACCACCTGCAAAATAATCTCACAGCACAACTATCTGTCAAGAGTCAGGACACCAAATCGTGGAGGAACTAGTGTCACTTATGCCAATAGCCCGTTCAGAGAGGAAATGGACAGGGGACTCTACTGCTACTTATAGTATGTAGTAATCCTAAAAGCCAATATAGACCCTTTAAAGGGTCTTGCCACATGACTTAAGAAAAAGTCAAGACATGGTTTAGGAAGAAGCTAAACAAGACACGCATTTCTGGGTGTCTGCTCTTGATCAGTGCAAAATAGGAGGGGAACTGATAAAGCTGGGTTGGAGGCCTATGACAGATAGTGTAAGGGGTTAAGTTTTGTCTTGTGGAGAGTGCCAAGTCGGAATAAGGAGACTAATAGGCCATGCAATGCTTCACTGGGAATTAAAATATGCAAATAGCTTCTTCAGAGAGGAAGAGAACAAGAATGCTTCTAAGTCACATATGATTGTTTTTAATTTAAAGGAGTTGTCCACCACTAGGATAGCCCCTTCTTGATCAAAATGTTTGGCCCCGATAAAATAAAGCCTATACTCCCCCTCCCATGCCGACACGTTCTCGCATTGTCAGCAGTAGCTCTTCCCGGAGATCTCATGCGGTGTTGTTGTGACACGTGACGCCAGCACCCAATCAGCATTGGCGTCACTGTTCCCACATTCGGACAAAACGAACATGAAGAGGACGTCCAAAATCAGTTGCAACCCAGACTTCTTCTTCATGTTCGATATGTCTGAAGGCAGGGACAGTGATGCCAGCGCTGATTGGACGCCAGTGTTACGTGTCACAATATCACACATGAGCCCTAAGGAGGGCGACTGCCAACACTGCAGGAATGGTGCCAGCATGGGAGGGGAGCATAAGGGCTCATACTCACCTGCGAGAAACACGGATGAGTGTTGCACGTCAATGCCCAGCACTCAGGAGCGGAGCGTGCGGCCGCATAGCAATACATGCAGCCGCACGCTCCTGACTGCCGGGTGCAGTGCCGGGCATTGACGTGCGAGACTCATCCAAGTTTCTCACAGGTGAGTATGAGCCCCAAGCTTTATTATTTTATCGGGGCCAAGCAAGGGGTATGAGAAGAAGTTGTCCAATAGTCGAAGTTTCCAAAATTTTAGCACGACTGAAAATATTTGTTTTAGCAAAAATTGCTTTGAGATTTCCTATCCACTGGTTAATTCCTATGCTTTTTAAACTGTGAAGCTGACCCTCCCAGTGAGATGGCCCGATTTGTTGGTGAGGCACAGCAGTTTTTATCAAAGTGATATGTTAGGGTACTGTCACACAGTGGCACTTTTGTCGCTACGACGGCACGATCCGTGACGTTCCAGCGATATCCATACGATATCGCTGTGTCTGACACGCAGCGGCGATCAGGGACCCTGCTGAGAATCGTACGTCATAGCAGATCATTTGGAACTTTCTTTCGTCGCTGGATCTCCTGCTGTCATCGTTGGATCGGTGTGTTTGACACCGATCCAACGATGCGTTCGCTTGTAACCAGGGTAAACATCGGGTTACTAAGCGCAGGGCCGCGCTTAGTAACCCGATGTTTACCCTGGTTACCATCGTAAAAGTAAAAAAAAACAAACCGTACATACTCACATTCCGGTGTCTGTCAGGTCCCTTGCAGTCTGCTTCCCGCTCTGACTGACTGCCGGCCGGAATGTAAGAGCAGAGCACAGCGGTGACGTCACCGCTGTGATCTGCTTTCACTTTACGGCGGCACTCAGTCAGAGAGGGAAGCGGACTGCAAGGGACCTGACGGACACCGGAATGTGAGTATGTACGGTTTGTTTTTTTTACTTTTACGATGGTAACCAGGGTAAACATCGGGTTACTAAGCGCGGCCCTGCGCTTAGTAACCCGATGTTTACCCTGGTTACCCAGGGCCTTCGGCATCGTTGGTCGCTGGAGAGCGGTCTGTGTGACAGCTCTCCAGCGACCACACAACGACTTTCCAACGATCACGGCCAGGTCGTGTCGCTGGTCGTGATCGTTGGAAAGTTGCAGAGTGTGACAGTACCCTATTTACACAGCCCTTTCTACAGATACCGTAATCTCTGGTTTATTAACACAATTCAGCTCTAGTTTCTCCCCTGAAAACATCAAAGAACCATTACATAATACCCCACTTTACGACAAAACTAATTATAAGTTCTGTTCTCCCACACAAAAAGAAATACTTACAATAGTTTATTACACTTATAGTATTGTTTATTCCTGACTAACAAACAGAACAAGCTGTACATGCTATCATACATATGTATTCATTACATGTAAGCAATTTGAATGTGATCCACAAATAGGAAGGCCGCGTTCAGAAATCGGGCCATTGGTCACCGCAATAGACGGATGTTACTGGCACCATGTGCTTGTCTACATTGTGGATGGGAGCAGGGGCTGCTTTCACATTGTTCCATTATACAGACCAGAATAATGACTGCAAAGTAGTGCATGGGCGGGGTGAAGTGGGTCTGTGTGCTCTCCATGAACAGTCCGTGGCACACATGGACCAATTATATGCTCATCTCAACGAGACTTAAAGGGAACCTGTTTTGTGACATAGCAGCTAAAAATATCACCTTATTCAGCATCTGCTATGCATTCCCTAAATCCTTATATAACCCCTTGACTCCTCTTGTATACTCCCCAAAAGCACGGCGCAAGAGGTGTCATCCATAAAGTAGAACGGAGAGCAACAGCCGATGGGAGTGATGTAGAGGCCCGAAACCACACCCATCGGACCGGACTGAAAAGATTATCATACAGCGCGGGAGAAATTAAAAAGAGTAGGGTAATATATATATATTTATACATACATACACACTCACTCGGTGGTACACGGCAGTAGAAAACAGGAACACTGTCTCTTTAAATCTTCGGTTGGTTTATTATTTGGCGGCATAAACCAACAAGAAGGGGAAAGTAAACACAGCCCTTTAGGCAACAACAGGAAAACAACAAAGAAAACAAAATGCTGTAACGGTGTAACAGAGTTTATACGTTTGCAGCAACACAGGTTCAGCCTTTCCTTCTTAGGACATAAACCACTGGAGGTCCTCCCTCCAGTCCTTAGGAACAAAGACTGCCTCTGGAGCCCAGCTATTTAAGCCCCAGACCATGCGACTCCTCCCCATGTGACTGAATACATGACTGTGACATCACACGTCCTGTCAGCACACGGCAGTGCTGGCTCCACACGTGGAGATAAGGTGGACATCCTCCCACCCACTCTATGAATGTCCACATAAACGTCAGCCTATTTATGAAACTTAGCTTAATCCTCACAAAACTTAGGGTGCTGAAGGAAAATACTCTGAGTTTCACATCACTGACGCCATTAAGCATAGCAGGGCTTTGGAGTCGGTAAGGCAAACCTCTGACTCAGACTCCTCAATTTCCATGACACCAACTCCGACTCCACAGCCCTGAAACATAGTGCACATATCTCCCCTCCAGTACTTTACCAGTGACTGTCACAAATAAGTACAGTATATATATTATAACAAAAGTCATCAACGGTATATACAAAAAAATTCTAAGCAATCATCATAACCAGGCAAACGAGTTTTACTGCTCTACTTGAATAGGTTAGAAAAGGTGTCGTAAAAATAGGAGTGGCGGCAAAGTACACCTGAAATCACCTGATGTTTGCCTACGCTGCAAACATGATGTAATTCTGACATGTCAGCATTATTAATAGCAGCAGCAGAATGTCATACACGTGTCATGTAACACAAGCCATTCTCCCTTTCAAACAGCTTTCTAATTTTGCCCTTTAGATTCATATAGTTTCATTGTTGAAAAGCTAGACTTATTTCCCCAGATTCATCAGTCTTTGCACTCGTTTTCTGGAATAATTATGGCTTGAATACTGACTTTTGTGTTTACACTTAATTCATTAATTTAATTTGTGCCTTTTTTAAAGTTAACCACTTGGATTCTTCTGGGGTTTTTGTTTGGCAATATGGTTGCGGTTCTCCAAAAGTTTTCGTTTAATTCATCATTTGCAACTTTTCGAAATATTGCAAAATTTTGGCACAATTGTAATCCAGTACCCCTAGTGGAGTACAAAATGTATCTAACTTTCTTTTTCAGCAGTGAAGACTGAAGTGCAATATTTCAAAGGAAATGCAGTTTTTACTCTAAAAAGGTCAAAGAAAAAGGAAAGGAGAAAAAAAGAGCAACTTCAATTTTGTGCAAAATTCATCAACTAGAATGCACCATTTTAAAGATTTTGATGCTAAAAACAGCAAAGAAAACTAGAAGTCAAAAAACAAAAGCCAATAATGAATAGGCCCCATCGAGTCTAACTTATAATCCTAACTTGTTGATCCGTAAAAGGTAAAAATCCTATGAGGCAGATGCTAATTTTCCCATATTAGGGAAAAAATTCCATCCGACTGCATATACAGAAATCAGACTAGTTCCTTGGATCAACATCCCATTACAGAATTTCGTACCCTTAACCTGGCATCCAGGCTCTTTTTGTACTTGTTTATTTACTCGTCTATTAAAACATGTGGGGGCAGAGAGTTCCAAAGTCCCTCTGCTTGGACAGTAAAGATTCGCCATCCGTAATATGTTCTTCCCTTTCATACCCACAAGATGGGTGACAAATGTTGAATCACAAAGGGCTCTACCATGAGGACCCTGCAAACTAGTGTTGGAGTCACTTTCCCCAAAGAATCATATTTCCAGTTCAGTTTTGCAGAACAATCAAGGAAATAAAAATAAACCCCCTCAAAATGGTAGCGGAATTGTTTGGGCGACAATAGCATCGGGTATTCTAGAATATGTATGTAGTTTATTTATGAATATTTTAGAATAATACATTGAATACACAGGATTCAGACTGCGCCTGTCGCTGATTGTTCGCAGCCGGCCATGTAGTATATAACAGCCCATGTAGTAAATAGCACAGCCACGTAGTATATTGCACAGCCACGTAGTATATAGCACAGCCCACGGAGTGTATAACAGCCCACATAGCATATAACACAGCCACGTAGTTTATAACAGCCCACGTAGCATATAACACAGCTCACGTAGTATATAACAGCCCACGCACGCAGTATATAACACAGCCCACGTAGTGTATAACACAGCCCACATAGTGTATAACACACGCCATGTAGTATATAGCACAGCCCACGTAGTGTATAACACAGGCCACGTAGTATATTGCACAGCCCACGTAGTATATTGCACAGCCCACGTAGTATATTGCACAGCCCACGTAGTATATTGCACAGCCCACGCAGTATATTGCACAGCCCACGCAGTATATTGCACAGCCCACGTAGTATATTGCACAGCCCACGTAGTATATTGCACAGCCCACGCAGTACATTGCACAGCCCACGTTGTACATTGCACAGCCCACGTTGTACATTGCACAGCCCACATAGTATATTGGACAGCCCACGTATTATATTGCACAGCCCACGTATTATATTGCACACCCCATGTAGTATATTGCACAGCCCATGTATTATATTGCACAGCCCACGTATTATATTGCACAGTCCACGTAGTATATTGCACAGTCCACGTATTATATTGCACAGCCCACGCAGTATATAGCAATGTGGGCATCACATCCCTGTTAAAAAAAAGAATTAAAATAAAAAATAGTTATATTCTCACCTTCCATTGGCCCCGGATCCAGGCGAAGCAGTTACCGACGCTCCTCGCGCGCTCCGGTCCCAAGAATGCATTGCGGTCTCGCGAGATGATGACGTAGCGGTCTCGCGAGACCACTACGTCATCATCTCACGAGACCGCAATGCATGGAGCGGTCACCGGAGCGTCGCGAGGAGCGGGAAAGGCCGATCCTGGATCTGAGGGGCCGACAGACGGCGAGTATATAACGATTTATTTTTTTATTATTTTTAACATTAGATCTTTCAACTATTGATGCCGCATAGGCAGCATCAATAGTAAAAAGTTGGTCACACAGGGTCAATAGCAGCGGTAACGGAGTGCGTTACCCGTGGCATAACGTGGTCCGTTACCGCTGCCATTAACACTGTGTGAGCGCTGACTGGAGGGGATTATGGAACGGGCACTGACTGCGGGGAGGAAGCAGCGGCCATTTTGCCGCCGGACTATGCCCGTCGCTGATTGGTCGTGGCCGTTTTGCCGCGACCAATCAGCGACTTGGATTTCCATGACAGACAGAGGTCGCGACCAATGAATATCCGTGACAGACAGAAAGACAGACAGAAAGACAGAAGTGACCCTTAGACAATTACGGTATATAGTAGATTCATAGTGACCTGTACTATACACTGTGTTCCAAATTATTATGCAAATTGGATTTAAGTGTGATAAAGATTTAATTGTTTTGTTTTTCAAATAAACTCGTGGATGGTATTGTGTCTGAGGGCTCAATGGATCACTGAAATCAATCTTAATCACATGGGATAATTAGTTTTCCAGGTGATTCTAATTAAAGGAAAACTACTTAAAAATGATGTTCCACATTATTAAGCAAGTCACAGTTTTCAAGTAACATGGGAAAGAAAAAGGATCTCTCTGCTGCTGAAAAGCATCAAATAGTGCAATGCCTTGGTGAAGGGATGAAAACATTAGAAATTTCCCGAAAACTTAAGCGTGATCATCGTACTGTTAAGAGATTTGTGGCTGTATCTGAGCACAGATGTGTTTGTGCTGATAAAGGAATAATGTGGAAGATTTCTGCCAGGCAAGCTCATCGGATTAAGAGAGCAGCTGCTAAAAAGCCATTACAAACCAGCAAACAGTTATTTGAAGCTGCTGGTGCCTCTGGAGTCCCTCAAACCTCAAGGTGTAGGATCCTTCAAAGGCTTGCTGTGGTGCATAAACCTACTATTCGGCCACCCTTAAACAGTGTTCACAAGCAGAAATGGTTGCATTGGGCCCACACATACATGAAGACTAATTTCCAAACATTCTTGTTTACTGATGAGTGTCGAGCAACCCTGGATGGTCCAGATGGATGGAGTAGTGGATGATTGGTGGATGGCCACCATGTCCCAACAAGGCTGCAACGTCAGCAAGGAGGTGGAGGAGTCATGTTTTGGGCCGGAATCATGGAGAAACAGCTGGTAGGGCCCTTTAAGGATCCTGAAGGTGTGAAAATGACCTCAGCAAAGTATATAGAGTTTCTGACTGACAACTTTCCTCCATGGTATAAAAAGCAGAAATGTGCCTTCAGGAGCAAAATCATCTTCATGCTGACAATGCACCATCTCATGCTGCAAAGAATACCTCTGAGTCATTGGCTGCTATGGGCATGAAAGGAGATAAACTCATGGTGTGGCCACCATCTTCCCCTGACCTCAACCCTATAGAGAACCTTTGGAGAATCATCAAGCAAAAGATCTATGAGGGTGGGAGGCAGTTCACATGAAAACAGCAGCTCTGGGAGGCTATTCTGACTTCATGCAAAGAAATACAAGCAGAAACTCAATGGATGCAGGAATTGTGAAGGTGATATCAAAGAAGGTTCCTATGGTAATATGTAACTTGGCCTGTTAGGAGGTTTTGGAGTTAAACAGCTTTTTTGTTCAGTGAATGTGACCTCCTAATGCTGCAAATTCCACAAATGAGCATTTTCAGTTCTTAAAACATATCAAATGTTTAGAAATTCTACTGTGCGTAATAATTTGGAACAGTGCGTTTTAAGTTTTTATTCATTTTGGAGATTATACTGTTATCATTGGGAGGTTTCTTCAATAAAATTCAATGTATAATCTAACGGGTGATGACTTTTATTAGACTGACTGTCATTTGCACCGATCATTTAGGAAAATCAGAGAAAAATGTCATTTGCATAATAATTTGGAACATAGTGTAAAATAACTGAAAAAAGTCTAAGAAAAGAGAAAAATATAAAACCCACACAAAGACAAAATCAAGTCACAGATGCTTAAGGTTTAAGGCTCATCTATAAGAGACGTGCTGCTGCCACAACAGTCTCAAAGCTTTGTCTGCACAACATTAGCTGCTGCTACGATTCTGTACAAGAACTTTCGTATATATACACCGTATATATAATAAAGCACTCCTGCATGAAGGAAATGGTCCAGAAGTTCGTTCACTCGTCTTAATTTTTGCCCAAATGTACAGGTCAATGTTTTAAACATTGGTCTACTGTATTCTTTAGGCCATAAACTAGAGTATAACCATATATCGGCAAACTGTACGTCAGATGTATAACCTGACCCTCAGTACCTTCCCAAACAAGACAAACAATTTCAGCAGGGTAGGTAATGAAATCCAAAACATAGCTTTAATGAGATCCCATAAAAAGAGGCTCCTGGCCTCAATTCATGTGCAGACAACCAAACCATAAAGTGCAAAAAACAACTGTGCTCAAGACAAAAAGCAGGTATGGTCTCACCCATGTATAGTGTCCTTCATCCCAGCAATAGGAATGTCACTTCACCAGGGAAAGTAAACATCCCTTTCCTTTCAGCCAATGGTGTATAGATGAAAAATCGAAAAAGAAGGGTGGGAGTATTTTTTTTTACTTTACCACTCCGTGTCATGCCCCTGCATTGTTGCTGCCCTAACAAGGGCAGTACCCTAGTGTGGGCCTACTCAAAAATTACCCATAACCTTATGGGGAGGCTACATAAGGTTATGTAGCCTCCCCATAAGGTTATGTAGCCTGCCCAACGCGTTTCCCCCTCATCAGGGGGTTAATGAAAAGTCAGGAGCAATGTCTGTATGGGTCCCTTGCAGTGGCAAGTGGAACCTAGACCGCCAGCCAGTCCACTCAGCACCCCTGTCTGGGGTAAGACTCTTTTTTTTTTCCAGACAGGGGTGCTGAGCGGACTGGCCAGCTGTCTAGGTTCCACTTGCCACTGCAAGGGTCCCGTACAGACATTGCTCCCGACTTTTCATTAACACCCCGATGAAGCCTCTGTACCGAGGTGGAAATGCGTTGGGGTGGCTGCATAACCTTATGGGTAATTTATGAATATTCCCACACTAGGGTAAACTATAACCCTAATAATGGTAAACTTCTGTTTTATTTCCCCACCCATAAACCCCCCAAAAAACTAAAAATAAATCAGCAAAACATATTCAATTTTGTGCACACACCAAACCGATGCAATTGAAAAATATTTACACCGGTAATAAAAACTATGCCTACATACAGCTATGTCTATGGCAAAAAAGAGAAAGTATGGCTTTCAGGAAGCAAAGATGAAACTGGAGCCAGAACAAACACTTCAAGTAATACAACATTCAAAGAGTAGCTACCGCCAAGACAATTGTGCTCATTCACTGCTTTCAATAAATGTATTGTTTGAAATGATAGAACATTGTATAATAGTCATGTCTTCTCTCTACTGTCCAGGTTTATTCGGAAAAACGATAAAATAATCTAAATAATCTAAAGTGATGTTAATGCGAACCTTTCATCAGGATTTTGCTAAGTGAGCTACAGGCATTGTCAGGCAGCCTGCTGTTATACTAATTAAAATGATACCTGGAGTGAAGAAATCCGTCTTGTGGTTCTTGTTTCATCTGTGATGACGAGGAGGCCAGAGCACGAAAAAAATAGCCGCCCACAGTCCCACCCCAGAGCATGAGCATCTCATTAACTGAAAACTTCTACACTGATTACACAAGAACCATAGGACGGATTTCTCCATTTCAGGTATCATTTTAATCAGTGTAACAACGACAACCTGACAATGTCTGTAGGTTACTTAGCAAAATCCTGATGACATGTTCACTTTAAACTCCCCCACACTTCTGCAAGTAAATCCAACTTATAGAAAAAAAGTGACTAACAGTGGTTTTCACTTTTGGATTTTATGGCCTTGCAATGTTTTCATGCAACGTAAATGCCTGCTTTTTTGTGTGCGCAGAAAAACTGCTGCATTTATCATTTTAAGCAAAATGGATGTGATTTTCATTAAATCTAATGGGCAAAGTGCATTAAACATGCTGTAATTGAAGTGTATTTTATATGGGATTAAAAGTGTATTTTGGCCCATTCAAAAAAAAAACAAAAAACAATCAGGTTCCTCGCATCATGTTCTCATACACTTTATGCAGTCAATAGCCCTCTGTGTCTGTACTGCTACATACTTAGGCTGTTAACTGCTTCATGCAGCTTTACATGAACACCCGAGCCTTACACTATGGCTGGTCCAAATAACTAAAGCAATTGTTACCATCCACCTCTCGTGTCTCCCCTTTTCCTCATAGTTTGTAAGCTTGCGAGCAGGGCCCTCATTCCTCCTGGTATCTGTTTTGAACTGTGATTTCTGTTATGCTGTAATGTCTATTGTCTGTACAAGTCCCCTCTATAAGTTGTAAAGCGCTGCGGAATATGTTGGCGCTATATAAATAAAATTATTATTATTATATGGGGAGCCTGAAAAAAAATGTATGCAAAAAAATGTAATTGGGTTTTTAGGTCCAAAATCTTAGTTTTCCTGCACTAAAAAAAAACTAAAACAAAAAACTAGAAGACTCATTAAAAAAACAACAGAATAAACAAAATAACCAGTGCTATTGAGGATTTTGGTGAAGACCTTGCATTTTCGCAAGTGGGAGCATGGGTTATCCAACCTATAGAACGAAGCAGTATTGTCAGCTCACTACTCTTGATGATGGAGATCCTCCCATGCATGGAAGCCATGAGACAGGGCGACAAGATGAAACATGTCAGACAGTACACACAGGCTCCTTATATGGATTTTAATAGGATTTGAAAAAAGCTTTTTATGAAGCGCTCCCCGAATGCTGTATTGCCTATTATTCAACCAATAACCCCACTCCTGACACTGACAATTTTCATTTCTCACTTACGTTTTGTTCATGTTCACTTAGCCGAATGATCTTTGCCGAGAGGAGCTGTAGTTTGGAATGACACCATTCACTTCTTTACCACATAATATTGAGAAGTGAGAGAAAAAAGTTGGATAAATGGTGAAGAAAAATAAAAAAGCAATTCCACTTTATCTTTTTAACCGACATTCAGTGTGCGGTAAAAGTTACCTGGCCACTAAATGCTGCCGCTGTTCTGCAGAAACTGAAGTTTAATAAAATATGTTGATTAGGGTGCAGTGTACCTTGGTAGAGCAAATAAGCTCAGTGCACTCTTTCGCCAACTGATTTGGCGTCAAAATGGACCTCTGCCTCGGACCGCAACAAAATCTGCATTTAGAGGCAAGTGGCAATTGTATAACATAGCCAGCACCAACATCCAGATGGCCCAGAAAACACAACCCTTACATCGAACCAAGAAGATCCCAGCCATTCAGCAAAAACATACAAACAAGTGGCCTTTTTTGCAACAGATACGCTTTATGGTATGTTTCCACGTTCAGGATACGGCAGCGCTTTGGTCGCAGCACATATCCGATCCGTCCAAAGCGCTGCCAGCTTTTGTATGCGCGGTGATTCCGCATGTGTTCATTGAACCATGCGGAATCACCGCATCCTATACATAGGCTAATTGTAGCAAGCATATTACATGAAGGCAGAATAGTGTGTAATCTAATTAAGAGCTAATGCCCATCTAACTCATAGCCCTCATGCAGATAAAGACCAATAATGGGCCAACTGCAAACAGTCTATACCACAAAGCAAACAAAGAACCGCAGTCAAAAGGCCCCATGAATATATAAACTTTATTAAATAACAAATTTTAAAACATAATGATACAGGTACAATGGCATGGGTAGGGGAAATAACTACCTGCCTACAGTGGTCTCCTATGGAAATAAGGGCCCAATTGACCAAACAGCCACACACCCCCTGAAGAAGGAGTTTCTTACTCCGAAACGCGCGTCGGGGTGGGCCATTGTCCTTACACTCTTGCACCTGGTAAGTATATATCATGTGGTTCTTTATCTCTGCATTGGGTTCATTATGTAGTGCTATTAGTACTGTCCCAGTATTCATATCTGCCAGATTGTGGCATTGAATTGTGAGGGTGCATGGGTGTTTGGTCAATTTGGCCCTTATTTCCATAGGAGACCATCATTGCGCAGTCTTTGATTTTCACGGACCTACAATCTTTTGCATGTACAGATCTGTGACGCAGATCCAAAACATACATGTCTCCGTGATTTTTTTTACGGGAAATAATCTGCAAAAAACAACGGACATGTGAACAGCTCTATAAATTATAATGGGTTTATGTTCTGTCTGCTGAAAAGTGAGATCTACAGAATGTTATTCACAATCATTTCATGATCCTTACAGGGAGGACAGTCAGATGGTCAGTCCGTGGATTGTGATGCAATCATTGGGCGAGTAATACGGCAGTCTGACTGAAACATTGATGCTGGCATGGATGGGTGGGTGGGATTAATGGCAAGGGATGAATATTCAGTATGCATTTACATACATTTGGCTGGGGCATCCCTAGGTAGAAGGGCTAAGGCTAGTTTCACTAGCGTTCGGCAGGGCTACGGACGAAAGCCTTCTTCCACCGTGAAGCCCCGCCCACTGCCACGCCTCTTCCTTCAGTTCCACCTACGTCTGCCTGCGTCCTGTGCACCCTATCTTTAACATTGGCCCTGACGAACGTTAGTGTGAAGCTAGCCTAAGAAAGCGGTCCCTGGGTAGCAGTGCTAAGAGAGCTGTCCCTGGGTAGCAGGGCTAAGAGAGCTGTCCCTGGGTAGCAGGGCTAAGAGAGCTGTCCCTGGGTAGCAGGGCTAAGAGAGCTGTCCCTGGGTAGCAGGGCTAAGAGAGCTGTCCCTGGGTAGCAGGGCTAAGAGAGCTGTCCCATAGCTCCCAACCGTCCCTCATTGTGCGGGACTGTCCCGGTTTTGAGCCTTTTCCCCGCTGTCCAGCACGGGACGCTCTGCCTCCTGCAGACAGCAGGAGAAGCAGCCGACACGCCCCCTTGTGTTAAGCCATGCCCCGGGCCCTTAACCGTATGGCTGCCTGCTTTCTGCGCACAGGACCTGTGATGAGGTCACAGGAGGGGAGGAGTCAGGGGGTCACATGACCGGGACCTCCGTGGATTGCAGGACTCGGCTGTGCTGGTTGCCAACTTGCCACATGGTGCTGCAGGATGAGGTAAGTAATGCCTTGTGTGGGGTCAGGAGGTGTACAGTGTGGATGTAGCAGAGCCATGTGTGTACGATGTCTATGGAGCGGAGCCATGTGTGTACGAGGTGTATGGAGCGGAGCCGTGTGTGTATGAGGTGTATGGAGCAGAGCCGTGTGTGTACGAGGTGTATGGAGCGGAGCCGTATGTGTGCGTGGTGTATGGAGCGGAGCCATGTGTATAAGGTATATGGAGCGGAGCCATGTGTGTATGATGTGTATGGAGCGGAGCCGTGTGTGTATGAGTTGTATGGAGCGGAGCTGAATGTGTACAAGGTGTACAGAGCAGAGCCATGTGTATGAGGTGTACGGAGCAGAGCTGAATGTGTACGAGGTGTATGGAGCGGAGCTGAATGTGTACGAGGTGTACGGAGCGGAGCTGTGTGTGTATGAGGTGTACGGAGCAGAGCCGTGTGTGTATGAGGTGTACGGAGCAGAGCCGTGTGTGTATGAGGTGTAAGGAGCAGAGCCGTGTGTGTATGAGGTGTACAGAGCAGAGCCGTGTGTGTATGAGGTGTATGGAGCAGAGATAAATGTGTACGAGGTGTATGGAGCACAGCCGTGTGTGTATGAGGTGTACGGAGTGGAGCCGTGTATGAGGTGTATGGAGCGGAGCCGTGTGTGTACGAGGTGTATGGAGCGGAGCTGAATGTGTACGAGGTGTATGGAGCGGAGCTGAATGTGTACGAGGTGTATGGAGCGGAGCTGAATGTGTACGAGGTGTATGGAGCGGAGCTGAATGTGTACGAGGTGTATGGAGCGGAGCTGAATGTGTACGAGGTGTATGGAGCGGAGCTGAATGTGTACGAGGTGTATGGAGCAGAGCTGAATGTGTACGAGGTGTATGGAGCGGAGCTGAATGTGTACGAGGTGTACGGAGCGGAGCCATGTGTGTATGAGGTGTATGGAGCGGAGCCGTGTGTGTACGAGGTGTATGGAGCAGAGATAAATGTGTACGAGGTGTATGGAGCACAGCTGTGTGTGTATGAGGTGTACGGAGTGGAGCCGTGTATGAGGTGTATGGAGCGGAGCCGTGTGTGTACGAGGTGTATAAAGCGAAGCTGAATGTGTACGAGGTGTATGGAGCAGAGCCGTGTGTGTATGAGGTGTACGGAGCAGAGCCGTGTGTGTATGAGGTGTATGGAGCGGAGTCGTGTGTGTATGAGGTGTATGGAGCAGAGCTAAATGTGTACGAGGTGTATGGAGCACAGCCGTGTGTGTATGAGGTGTACGGAGTGGAGCCGTGTATGAGGTGTATGGAGCGGAGCCGTGTGTGTATGAGGTGTATGGAGCGGAGCTAAATATGTACGAGGTGTATGGAGCGGAGCTGAATGTGTACGAGGTGTATGGAGCAGAGCCGTGTGTGTATGAGGTGTATGGAGCGGAGCTGTGTGTGCAAAGTGTACGGAGCACAGCCGCTTGTGTAGGAGTAGCTATGTGTGGCCATTATATGGTACGAAGTATCATGTGTGGCCAATATATAGTATGGAGCATCGTGTGGTCATTATACAGAATGGAGCATCATGTGGGGTCATTATACAGTATGGAGCATCATGTGCGGTCATTATACAGTATTGAGCATCATGTGGGGTCATTATACAGTATGGAGCATCATCTGCGGTCATTACAGTATGGAGCATCATGTGGGGTCATTATACAGTATGGAGCATCATGTGCAGTCATTATACAGTATGGAGCATCATATGAAAACCACAGCTTCATGAGAAGCATGCCCTTATAACAATTATAATAGATTACATAAAATCCAATTATATAAAGAGGGCCATAATGAACATATCTATGGGATAATCGCTGACTGAAAATAAGCTACCATAGAAAAATTGCGAAAAAAACACCCAACAAAATTTATAATAGAAAAATAATGTAAATACTTTATTAGATAAGAATACAACAATATTTAAAAAGGCCAGGGAGGGAAGTAGAAAACACTCAGGTCACAATGTGCACCAGGAAACGGCCAGGGGTACAGGCATGTGGACCATGTGGATAGAAACAATTCAAGTATGGGGTCCAAAGAGGACTCCTAGATAGGCCATAGCAGGAAAAGGTGCACTAATATATCTAAATAATACAACAACAATGGCCGCTATTTAAGGTGAAAAACATAATTACCTGCTCAGGCACGAACTAAACCACAGTCCACAGCTTGTACCCACCCCAACGCGCGTTTCTGCGTGATGAGCCTTTCTCAAGGCTTTAGTATGGTGCATCATGTGCGGTCATTATACAGTATGGAGCATCATGTGTGGTCATTATACAGTATGGAGCATCATGCGCAGCCAGTATACAGTATGGAGCATCATGTGCAGTCATTATACAGTATGCAGCATCATGTGCGGTCATTATACAGTATGGAGCATCATGTGTGGTCATTATACAGTATGGAGCATCATGTGCAGCCAGTATACAGTATGGAGCATCATGTGCAGTCATTATACAGTATGGAGCATCATGTGCGGTCATTATACAGTATGGAGCATCATGTGCGGTCATTATACAGTATGGAGCATCATGTGCGGCCAATATACAGTATGGAGCATCATGTGCAGTCATTATACAGTATGGAGCATCATGTGCAGTCATTATACAGTATGGAGCATCATGTGCGGTCATTATACAGTATGGGGCATCATGTGCGGTCATTATACAGTATGGAGCATCATGTGCGGTCATTATACAGTATGGAGCATCATGTGTGGTCATTATACAGTATGGAGCATCATGTGTGGTCATTATACAATATGTAGCATCATGTGTGGCCATTATACAGTATGGAGCATCATGTATGGTCATCATACAGTATGGAGCATCATGTGTGGCCATTATACAATATGGAGCACTGTGTGGCCATATTTTTTTGTTTATAATTATTGTATATGAAACAGTGTGATCAGCAGTGCTAAATGAGTGTGGTTGGGACATGGATATGGGTGTGACTAATTATGAATGGGTGTGGTCAGAGGCGTGGCCCTAGTAGGGTTCAGAGAGCTGTCCCTGGGTAGTAGGGCTAAGCGCTTTTCTGGGTAATGGAGCTAAGAGAGCTTTTTCTGGGTAATGGGGCTAAGAGAGCTGTGCCAGATCTCAGAATACAAGATAAACTGCTCCCTATGCAAAGGACTGGCTGCATCTGCTCTGATTCAAATATGAAACCACACAAAAGTCCTGGCTGCCACAATTTTTGCTGGCTCAATGCGACCACTGCGTTCATCATTTGTGCAGGCTTACTTTGTTCACTGCTTGGGCTGCCTGACTGTGATCACTGCTTTCACAATTGTGCAGGCTGACTGTGCTAAATGTATTCACCGTTTTGCAAGCTGACTGCATTCAAAGATGGCACCTGCTGCTTGCGCTGGAGCCGCCTCTCTATTTACCGCTGACTACATCTGCTCAGATTCGAAGATCGCATCAGCCCCTTGTGCCGGTTCTGCCCCTCTGCTAAGCACTGTCTGTCACCAAAGAATGCACTCAGTACTTAGTAGAGGGGGTGGCGCCATCACATATTTTGAGTTCTGGCTCACATTTCAACACTGCTCTGACCGGCTCTCCGCTTTCCACGTATGGAGAGATGGTTGGAGACATGCTGAAGTGTGTCCTGACTTCAAGGGCCCTATAGAATGACACAGCAGGCGGGTTTCGGCGCACGGGTCTTGAGTTTGACAACTCTTGAGTTATACTATCCTTATACATCAATGTAACCTCAAAAATTTACTCTATTTTAATGTTAGACCAAGAGGTTTTCCAAGACCAGGCTTCAAAAGTAACTAGGTTCAGCCTCCTGACGAAGAAACGCGCGTAGGGGCGGCAGGTCGGGGGTTCTATTTACATCTCGTTATGTGAGTATTGGCTTTATCTGCACTTAGTCACTTTAGTTTTTGCACAGCAGGTTTCTTCCCGGCACTATTCTCACTTTAATTGATATTGGGCATAGCTTCTAGTGCATCTTCCACCTCACATGAGGGTATGGAGATTTGGATTAGTAGCTAGATTATTTCATTGCTTTTTGTCCATACTGCAGCCTCTGATTTCAGAGTGCTGCCATATATTTAACTCTTGGTGCACTTTCTAGGGCCTGACTTACAATTGTCATTATTTTATATGATTAAGTGTGTACTTTATGTGAATCGCATTGATCTATCTTATTTAATTTGGAAATAATTTTTGCCTTGCTCATATATAGTTAATCCCCTGTGGTCCTGCATTTAGTAGTGCTACTCTGTTTTAACCTATTTTAGATATTTGTATCAATAAAAATTGTTAATCATGGTTAAAATACTCTTTTTCCTTTCTTTGCTTTAATATGCTCAGTCTGGTTTGTGCTCTATTTTAATGTTACAGTATGTCTGATATTGGAGGGATATGTACATGCCTTTTTTCCGGTCCGATGGGCGGCGTTTCATCTTCATTTCTCCACCCCATCTGTCCCTGTTGTCCACAATATGTTCAAGAATTAGAGTACTTGTCCTCCATAGTTCGCGCATGCGCAATGCAATATTCGCTTGCGCACGCGCAATATGCTTTGCCCAACTGCGGGCAAAGCTGAAAAGCATTACTGCATTAGAGCCCCTGACGAAGCCACCTATCGGTGGCGATACGCGTCGGGCATCTCCACGGGCTCCCCGGTTCCTAGGCATATTTGCACACACTATGTGCTGCTGTGGGTCTGTATAAGTGTTGCAGTTATGCTGCACAGCCTTTTTATTAGTATTAGTTTTGCCTGAGCAACATTTATGTCTCAATACATAGGGCTCTATGGTATTTACTAGGCAGCATTAATTTTCAGCAGCCATGTTTAATGTTTACTTATTGTCATAAGCATGCATATTTTCATTAATATCTATGTGCATTCTTTAAGCCACGAGTAGCAACTATGGTACTATTGGTGTGTTTATGACTTTACATTTGCCCTGGGAGAGGTTGTCTCTGACTTTATTGCAAGCTGTCTGGGTTTATCCATGTCAATGTTGTTTGACTTTTAATTGTTGTCACGATATGGTATGAAATATCATAAGTTAGTTTTCCTGCTAGCATGCGGGGGCTAAACCCCCCTTCTCTCTGGTTCTCTTTCTTTCCCTGTGTTTCTAGCTGTCTGTGTAGAAGAGCTTGCCTTGTGGGGGAGTTTTATTGACGAAAGGTATTTACGACGGGCATAGCTGCAAGAGAAATTTGTGTTAGCAGGAACTGTTAGAGAAACTTCTAGAATGCATGGGATTTCTTTGTTCTGTTTTTGGAAGATATTATGCAAACCGTTTAAGTTACGAACACCAAAATATATCGTCATAATCACACTCGGAGGATCTACGCATCACTCTAAATACGGGCGTCTAACTCCATCTGGTGAAGAAGTAGGGATTTCTCTGTAAATATGTATCCCAGACAGGGCATATTTGATCTCATCGGAATGCCCACGATACTATGAGATGAACGATGGGTATGGTGCGATTATTTTATGTTCTGTAGCGAAGATACGGGCATCAGATATATTTAATGCCCAGTTAGTGAAACCGAAGAGGTAGGAGGAGTTGGAAAACCAAGCCCTTTCTGTGAGGTCACAGACTGTAGGTTTTAAGTGCTGGCAGGCATCCAAGAGAGCAGAGTTGTGAGTTTTTACCTGAAGCGACCAGACTGCGAGTGCCCAATGCACTGGGATAGATGGAAAGCTCCTAGCCTGTTGCCTGCAATGCAATGATCTAAGAACATGTGAGTTATCTTTTCTTCCTTTAATCCTTTTATTTTTATAATTACCTTGTACATATTTGCAATTGTCTCATTTGTAACATCTTTGTTAAATATTTTATAAACACTGCCTAAAAATCATTTATGGGGTATCATATTTATTACTAGTTCGTTCTCCATGCTCTAAAAACGTACCCTGTCTTTGAAGGGAATTTACGCTACTATTTTGGGGGTTAGCAGCCGAACCCGTTTAATCGGCGCTGGTGGCAGCTTACCGTGTGCCGGCTGTTGGGGGGTCACTGTAGCGACTGCGGCTTGATAATTATTGTTCCTGCCTGAGTGGGAGTAGTTATCGCGTTGCTGTAGTGCGCCCAATAGCCAGTACATAGCAGGCAGCCTTTCTGGCGACTAATTACCCCAGGTGCAGTACCTAATCTGACCTGAGAGTAAGGGGGGCGCCAGAGAGCTGCAAGTGTTAAGTGGAACTGTAAGCGGGATAGACACAAATCCCTGCAGTTCATGGTATATTGAAGAGCAGTGGGATACCTAAAATAAGCCCCTGCTGTAAACAAGAGGTCAATAGCCTCGTGTGTGTTTTTTTCATCACATTGTGGCAGTGGAGGGATAACTAGGATAAGCCCCCCCTGCACATGTGATAGCCGTCTGCTGGTCTAAGGTCACCCCAATCCGTGACATATTGTAGGCAGCGGCTGAGGGATCTTGACAGTCACGGTGTGAATCGTGACATATTGGTGGCAAGGCGGTGGGATATTAGAGCATTAGTGATTTGGTTTGAGCAATCATTCCTCTCACTAAAAACTTGCAGAAAGTTCTTGCGAGAACTCGGCGCAAATAAGTTTGGAGAAAGAACTCAGTGTTTATTAGTTGTGAGACAATTGTGTACTGGTAATTATCCCTTCCCTTTTTCTTCGTTTTTCTATCCTATCTTTTATTTGGCAACCATGGTTGTGCTGGGAGAAACCTTTTATGAACAGCAGACCAGAGACACCCTTGTTGCCTTATGCAAGTCACAGCACATTGACTATGCAAGCAAAAACAAAAGCGAACTGGTCGCAGCCCTGATGCAATGGGAAGCCGCTCTAGACCACTCACAGGGCCCAGAAGCCGCAGATGCCAGCACCCGCGAACATGGTGCTGCAGCAGAGGTCCAACCACTGAATGCTCGCCCCGTTAGCAATCCGGGCGAATTGGACCCCCACCTGCAGGCAGCCTTGAAAGAATTCCCCACTGACGACCATGAGGGACGTCGGCAGCTGATTCAGCAATACCGGCAGGAGGCTGAGGCCCGAGCCGAGCGAGAGGCCCAGCGAGCCGAGCGAGAGGCCCAAGCGCAGCGGGAGTACCAGCTGCAGATGGCCCAACTGCAAATGCAGGGGTCGTCCCAGTCCAGCCGTGAGCCCAGCAGCGCTCAGACACCAAAGCCCCGGCCCGACCACTTTCCTGTTATGGAAAAGGATGGGGACTTGGACACTTTTCTGCGGGCCTTTGAGAAAGCCTGCAGACAGTACCAGCTGCCTACACAAGAATGGGCACGGTACCTGACACCAGGGCTGAGAGGAAAAGCTCTGGAGGCGTTTGCTGCACTCCCTCAAGAACAAGATGGTGACTATGAGGCCATCAAGCAGGCTCTGATAGCCAAGTACCAGCTTACACCCGAGGTGTACCGTAAAAAGTTTCGGACCCTCCTACGTGGCCCACACGACAGTTACAGTGATGTGGTGCATAGACTGGGGACCCACTTTGACCAGTGGACCCAAGGACTGTCAGTGACCACCTTTACACAGCTGCGAGACCTGATGATCAAAGACCAGTTCTTCCGTCTTTGCCCAACTGAAGTGCGACAGTTCGTGATGGACAGAGAACCCAACGATGTGACGAAAGCAGCGCAGATTGCCGATGCCTATGAGGCCAACCGTAGATCGGAAGTGCGGAAGCCAGTCACCACCAGCTGGAGAGGGGGTAAGCCTGCAGCCAACGCCAGTACCCCTGCCAGCCAACACACCAGAGGTCCTGTCCCCGTGGCCAACAGCACCAGACCTACCACCGAACTTCGCCAGTGTTACCACTGCAGGCAGACTGGACACCTCAGTCACCAATGTCCAGCCAGGCAGAAGAACCCCTCATCCCAGGCCCCAGGGCCTAATGCAGCCGTTCTTTTGGTGGGTGGTGTGGTTGGGAGGGTGTGTGACAACGTACAGCCCGTCACTGTGGGAGGTCGTGTTGCTACAGGCCTCAAGGACACCGGGGCTGAACGAACCCTCATCCGACCCGAACTGGCGGCCCCTGAAGAAATCATTCCGGGGAAAACCCTAACTGTCACTGGGATTGGGGGCATCAGCTGTCCCTTACCGATGGCCCGGGTTTTTATTGATTGGGGTGCCGGGAGCGGGGTGAAGGAAGTGGGGCTGTCTGATAATTTGCCCACTGATGTTTTGTTGGGGACTGATTTGGGGAGGTTGGTTGCATACTTCGTGGATGACCCTCCTCCCCAATCTACTAATGAGGGTAAAGTTAACCCTGATGATGATGATGATGATGATGATGGGAAATCGCATGTGTTACCTGACCATGCTTTATCTTGTAGTGATGCATCTGTTAACCATTTTTTCCCTAGGATTGATGGTGAAAATGTTGTACCTGTGCCAACTGTATCTGATAATAATGTTTCTGTGAAAGTTGATGTGTCCATAGGTACAGGAGTGCTCAGCCACGTCGCTCTGCGGAGTGAGACGGCTGAGGAACCCCTAGCAGGGGCAAGTGTCGGTGCTACAAGAAATGGGGAGATACATGGGAACCGTGAGCAAGGTGATGCCATGCAATTGACCAGTGCCACCGAGGAAGGTAACTGGCCCATAAGTAGCAATGCTCCTGAGGCAATGGGGGTGGATGGGGAGGTAGAGCCCATAGCAGCGTCGGCTGATGGGTCTGTAGAAACCCCCGGGGAGACAGCCTACGTAGCTGCTGTCACCCGCAGTCAGAGTGCCCGGAACGCAGATACCTGTCTGCCTTCCGGACCCTCCTCAGTCATCAGTGTGACTGAACCAGAGGTGGACCCAGTGCAGGTCCCAGAGGGCTCCCGTGGGGAAGGGACCCTGACATCGCTTTTGGCTTCCCCTAGCCAGGAGTTTCAGGCCGCTCTGCACACAGATGCGAGCCTAGAGAGTTTGAGACAACTCGCCGGGACGTGCTTCTCCGAGACTGATAAGGAGAAGGTGTTCTGGGAAGGAGGAAGGTTGTACCGGGAGACAGTACCCGGAGAATCACAAAAGGAGTGGTTGAGGGAAAGACAGCTGGTCGTCCCACAGCAATTCCGGGGTGAGTTGTTGCGGATTGCCCATGAGATCCCGCTAGCTGGACACTTGGGTATCAGCAAAACTAAGGCCCGGCTGTCTCAACACTTCTATTGGCCTAAGATGGGGACAGATGTGTCAAACTACTGCCGCTCCTGTGTCACCTGTCAAAGAGTGGGGAAGGCGGGGCCTGCTCTTAAGGCTCCCCTGATCCCTTTGCCAGTGATAGAGGAGCCTTTCCAGAGGATTGCGGTGGACATTGTGGGCCCGCTGGCCGTCTCCAGCAGCTCTGGAAAGCGATTTATTCTTACTGTGGTAGACTACGCTACCCGGTACCCAGAGGCAGTAGCTCTGTCGTCAACTAGGGCAGATAAGGTGGCGGATGCCCTGTTGGCCATCTTTTCACGTGTAGGATTTCCCAGGGAAATGCTTACTGATCGAGGGACCCAATTTATGTCTCACCTAATGGAGGCTCTCTGTAAGAAAATGCAGGTGAAGCACCTGGTATCGAGTGCGTATCACCCACAGACCAATGGCTTGTGTGAACGCTTCAATGGTACCCTCAAACAGATGCTACGCATGCTGGTTGAGACACAAGGGCGCGACTGGGAGCGGTACCTCCCACACCTGCTATTCGCTTACAGAGAGGTTCCGCAGGCCTCGACGGGGTTCTCCCCCTTCGAGCTCCTGTACGGCAGGCGAGTCCGGGGACCCCTTGGGTTGGTAAGAGAATCCTGGGAAGAGGAGCCGAACCCTTCTGAAGTGTCCATAGTGGAGTATGTCATGCGCTTCCGTGACAAGATGCAGACCTTGACACAGTTGGTGCATGACAACATGACGCAGGCTCAGGCTGATCAGAAGCACTGGTACGACCAGAACGCCCGGGAGCGGACCTACCATGTGGGTCAAAAGGTGTGGGTGCTGGTTCCTGTACCAACGGATAAGCTTCAGGCAGCCTGGGACGGCCCGTACGTCATCCACCAACAGCTCAACCCGGTCACCTATGTGGTCACGCTTGACCACACTCGGGGTAGGCGAAAGGCCTTTCACGTCAACATGATGAAGGCTCATCACGAACGTGAACCTTTCGTCCTACCGGTCTGCAGCGCACCCGAAGAAGGGGAGGAAGACGCCCTCCTGGACATGCTGGCCCAAGCCAAGGCCCGTGGGTCCATTGAGGACGTGGAGGTAAGCGCCTTGCTAGATGAACCACAGCGGTTGCAGTTGCAAACCACACTGGAACCCTTCCGGGTCGTGTTCTCCAACCGGCCTGGAAGGACTGAGTTAGCGGTCCATGAGGTGGACACCGGGAATCACGCCCCACTACGGCGAACACCCTATCGAATCTCTGACCAGGTGCAGCAGATTATGCGCCAGGAGATCGATGAGATGTTACAGCTGGGGGTGATTCGACGGTCAAAGAGCGCGTGGGCCTCACCTGTAGTTCTCGTGCCAAAGAAGGACCGGACCACCCGGTTCTGCGTGGACTACAGGGGGCTCAACGCCATTACAGCCTCTGACGCGCACCCAATGCCGCGCATCGAGGAGCTGCTTGAGAAGTTAGCTGGCGCAGAATACCTGACAATAATGGATCTGAGTCGCGGATACTGGCAGATTCCCCTGAGCCCCGAGGCGCAGGAGAAGTCCGCCTTTATCACACCCTTTGGACTGTACGAGTCCACGGTCATGCCCTTCGGCATGAAGAATGCCCCTGCCACTTTCCAGCGGATGGTCAATCTCCTGCTTCAGGGACTGGAGAAGTACGCTGTGGCGTACTTAGATGACATTGCCATCTTCAGTCCCTCCTGGGATGAACACCTGCAGCATCTCGAGGAGGTGCTCGGGCGAATTCACCGAGCAGGACTGACTATCAAGCCGGGAAAGTGCCAGATGGGCATGAGGGAGGTTCACTACCTGGGGCACCGGGTAGGTGGAAACACCCTGAAACCGGAGCCTGACAAAGTGGGCGTGATCGTGAACTGGCCCACTCCCAGGAACAAGAAACAGGTGATGTCCTTCCTGGGCACTGCAGGGTACTATAGGCACTTCGTGCAGCACTATAGTAGCCTGGCAAAACCTTTGACGGACCTAACCAGGAAGAAGCTACCCCACATCGTCAACTGGACAGATGGCTGTGAGGGGGCCTTCCAGGCGTTGAAAACAGCACTGTGCAACGCCCCTGTGTTGAAAGCAGTCGACAGCAGTCGACCGTTCTTGGTACAGACCGACGCCAGCGAGTTTGGCCTTGGTGCTGTGCTCAGCCAGGTGGACTCGGAGGACCAAGAGCACCCCGTGTTGTACCTGAGCCGGAAACTTTTGCCGAGGGAAGTGGCCTACTCCACCATTGAGAAGGAGTGCCTGGCCATAGTCTGGGCTCTGCAGCGCTTGCAGCCCTACTTGTACGGTCGCACCTTCACGGTGGTGACCGACCACAACCCTCTGCGCTGGCTAAGCACCATGTGTGGAACCAATGGCAGGTTGCTACGCTGGAGCCTTGCCCTTCAGCAATTTGACTTCACCATTAAGCACAGAGCGGGCAAAGAGCATGGTAATGCAGATGGACTTTCCCGTCAGGGTGAACCCACGGACGTGCGCATGGAGGCATACCGAGAGGTCCTGCCGCCGTAGCGCACGCTAAAAGGGGGAGGTGTCACGATATGGTATGAAATATCATAAGTTAGTTTTCCTGCTAGCATGCGGGGGCTAAACCCCCCTTCTCTCTGGTTCTCTTTCTTTCCCTGTGTTTCTAGCTGTCTGTGTAGAAGAGCTTGCCTTGTGGGGGAGTTTTATTGACGAAAGGTATTTACGACGGGCATAGCTGCAAGAGAAATTTGTGTTAGCAGGAACTGTTAGAGAAACTTCTAGAATGCATGGGATTTCTTTGTTCTGTTTTTGGAAGATATTATGCAAACCGTTTAAGTTACGAACACCAAAATATATCGTCATAATCACACTCGGAGGATCTACGCATCACTCTAAATACGGGCGTCTAACTCCATCTGGTGAAGAAGTAGGGATTTCTCTGTAAATATGTATCCCAGACAGGGCATATTTGATCTCATCGGAATGCCCACGATACTATGAGATGAACGATGGGTATGGTGCGATTATTTTATGTTCTGTAGCGAAGATACGGGCATCAGATATATTTAATGCCCAGTTAGTGAAACCGAAGAGGTAGGAGGAGTTGGAAAACCAAGCCCTTTCTGTGAGGTCACAGACTGTAGGTTTTAAGTGCTGGCAGGCATCCAAGAGAGCAGAGTTGTGAGTTTTTACCTGAAGCGACCAGACTGCGAGTGCCCAATGCACTGGGATAGATGGAAAGCTCCTAGCCTGTTGCCTGCAATGCAATGATCTAAGAACATGTGAGTTATCTTTTCTTCCTTTAATCCTTTTATTTTTATAATTACCTTGTACATATTTGCAATTGTCTCATTTGTAACATCTTTGTTAAATATTTTATAAACACTGCCTAAAAATCATTTATGGGGTATCATATTTATTACTAGTTCGTTCTCCATGCTCTAAAAACGTACCCTGTCTTTGAAGGGAATTTACGCTACTATTTTGGGGGTTAGCAGCCGAACCCGTTTAATCGGCGCTGGTGGCAGCTTACCGTGTGCCGGCTGTTGGGGGGTCACTGTAGCGACTGCGGCTTGATAATTATTGTTCCTGCCTGAGTGGGAGTAGTTATCGCGTTGCTGTAGTGCGCCCAATAGCCAGTACATAGCAGGCAGCCTTTCTGGCGACTAATTACCCCAGGTGCAGTACCTAATCTGACCTGAGAGTAAGGGGGGCGCCAGAGAGCTGCAAGTGTTAAGTGGAACTGTAAGCGGGATAGACACAAATCCCTGCAGTTCATGGTATATTGAAGAGCAGTGGGATACCTAAAATAAGCCCCTGCTGTAAACAAGAGGTCAATAGCCTCGTGTGTGTTTTTTTCATCACATTGTGGCAGTGGAGGGATAACTAGGATAAGCCCCCCCTGCACATGTGATAGCCGTCTGCTGGTCTAAGGTCACCCCAATCCGTGACATATTGTAGGCAGCGGCTGAGGGATCTTGACAGTCACGGTGTGAATCGTGACAATTGTTTTTAAACACGTTTGTTGGTTTTTGTATTCAATAAAATTATTACTACTACACTGTGTTCCAAATTATTATGCACATAGAGTTTAGGAGTGATAAGGTTAGAATTTTTTTGTTTGTCATTTAAACTCATTGATGGTGATGTGTGTCAGGGCTCTTTATATCACTGAAAGCAATTGCAGATACCTGTGCACATTAGTTTGGCAGGTGTGTCCAAATAAAGGCAAGACTACTTAAGAAGGCTGTTCCACATTATTAAGCAGCCTACATTTTTTGCCAAAATGGGAAAGAAAAGGATGTGTCGGCTGCTGAGAAGCAACAAATTGTGGAGTATTTAGGTCAAGGCATGACTACAATCAACATTGCCAGGACACTTCATCGTGATCATCGCACAATCAAGAAGTATGTAGCTGATTCCCAGCACACACGTGTGCGTGCTGATAAGGAAAAATTGAGGACTCTTTCCAACAGGCAATTGCGTAAGGTTAAAAGAGCAGCTGCAAAAATGCCTTGTCATAGCAGCAGACAAGTTTTTGAAGCTGCTGGTGCCTCCAACGTCCTCAGAACAACAAGATGCAGGGTCCTTCAGAGGTTTGCAGCTGTGTGTAAGCCATCCTGTCGACCACCTCTATCCACTGCACACAAGCAGAAACGGCTCCAGTGGGCCAAACGATACATGAAGACTGACTTCCAAACTGTTTTGTTCACCGATGAGTGCCGTGCAACGCTCGATGGTCCAGATGGATGGAGTGGAGGATGGCTGGTTGATGGACACCCCATGAAAACACGGCTAAGGAGCCAACAAGGAGGAGGTGGAGTAATGTTTTGGGCTGGAATCATGGGGAGAGAGATTGTCGGCCCCTTTATGATCCCTGAAGGGGTAAAGATGAACTCCATAATCTATGTGGAGTTTCTAAAACAACACTTCCGACCATGGTTCAAGAGGAAGAACCGTGCTTTCCGCAGCAAGATCATTTTCATGCATGATAATGCACCGTCTCATGCTGCAAAAAACACATCTGCATCTCTGGCTGCTATGGGCATAAAAGAGGACAAACTTATGGTTTGAGGTCACCAACTTCCCCTGACCTCAACCCCATTGAGAACCTCTGGAGCATCATCAAAAGGAGTGTCTATGATGGCGGGAGGCAGTTCACATCTAAGCAACAGCTCTGGGAGGTTATTCTGTCCACATGCAAAACAATTGAAGCAGAAACCATCCAAAAACTGACAAATTCAATGGACGAGAGAGTTCAGAAGCTTCTTTCGAACAAGGGGTCCTACGTGCAAATGTAACATCACCTAGAATAAAGTTTTCACTTGAAAACTGTTTGATTTCATTTTGTAATAAGCTGATGATGCTTATAACTTCACAATTGACCATTTGTTTGTTCAAAATTAAAAAAAAGGTTGAAAACTCTGCTGCGCATAATAATTTGGAACATGCATTTTGAGTGTTTATTTTTTTTAAAAAGATTCTGTTTTCATAGGCAGTTTGTTGCAAAACATTGCAATTATACTAGAATAGTAGATGACTGGAAAATAACAATGACTGCAATTCAGATAGGTAATTTAGAGAAAATATGAGGAAATATTATTTGCATAATAATTTGGAACATAGTGTATATATCAGTGTGGTGATCCCCAGTGTTTGGTCTGCAGCTTTTCTCTCTTTATACTATGTTCTAATTTTTTGCATTGACCTTGGGAGTATCCCCCTAGTAATATTGTGGTGCCCTCCTCAATAATATTGGCACTACTGCGTATGCACCCGTGCACTATGTCCCAGAACACAGCGAAATATGTCCGGGACATAGTGCGCGGGCGCATGCGCAGTAATGCTTTTCGGCTTTGCCCGCAGTTGGGCAAAGCATACTGCGCGTACGCGAGCGAAGATTGCATTGCGCATGCGCGAACTATGGAGGACAAAGTACTCTAATTCTCGAACATATTGCAGACAACAGGGACAGATGTGGTGGAGAAATGAAGACGAAACGCCGCCCATCGGACCGGAAAAAAGGCATTTACATATCCTGCCAATTTGAGGTGACAGGTTCCCTTTATGAGTGAGGGTCATAAAGCAGCTAAGCCATTACTATTGTAACTCAAGCTTACAATGAAATGAACTCCATAAACTGTTATAATTATCACATTTTTGCTTCAATATTTTTGAGGACAAATAAATTACAACATAATAAAGTGTGGCTGTAACAACTTGCAGACCACAATTACAATCTACTGTTTAACAACACAAAAAAAGACTTGAAAGTCACTAAGACATAATCTGGCAGATCCTAGCTGACAACATACCATAATAAACAGCAGAGAGGACTAAAACAATCGTGTGCTACAAAGCAAGAGATGTTATGGCTTATTCAAGCAAAATGACATCACATCAAAAAAATGGAATTATCCCTTTCAGACTGTGGAATGGTTAGGCATAATGGGAGATGTGACCGAAATCTAATACGGGACCCGATTGTTCATGACATCGGCCTAACCATTTCTTAAGTACATATGACTATTGTTTCAATCCTAAAAAAGGAACACTTGAGACAAGAGATGAAGGATGCCAGGTCAGAAATGGCATAAACATGCAAGATTCTATGTAAGTGTAGATGGTAACATCTGCAGAAGTTCACCTACAGTGCACAATCAACCCTACAGCCACCAGGGCCATCTGCCTATTGTCCACACGAGATGTTGGCTGTGTCCTCTGTATAGGTCAGCATGTTTGGCACACTGCTGTCACTTGTTGGCGAACGTTTATGGCCAATGTCCGGCGTATTCTAAAGGGGAGCGGTATAAACCTGGAGATGTATGCTCATGGCCTCATTCTATATGTCCATGGCTGTCCTTCAGCACCATCAAGCTTTGATTTGTATGCCCTGCTGGTGTTGCTGTAGTGGTTTGTAGCAAAATGTCTCATCAATCCAGATATATTTGACTTTTTCTACTAACATGGAGGCTGGCATAAATGATTAAAGGGGACCTGTCACCACTCCGCTTTGTTTTAGTACATACTTTTATTACCCATGAAACAACAATTCTGGAGCATCAGTTCTCATAACTTTGCACTCTCGTAATCTGGGCATTATAATACAGTCTTGTCAAAGGGGCAGGTTAGAGACAGGCTGTTCTCATAAGATCTGAGGCACTGGCATTAGAGGGAATCTGTCACTAGGTTTTTGCTACCCCATCTGAGAGCAGCAGAATGTAGAGGCAGAGATCCTGATTTTAGCGATGTGTCACTTATTGGGCTGCTTGCTGTAGTTTTGATAAAAATCAATGTTTTATCAGCTGAAGCTAGAGGACTAGTAAACCTGTTAAGATGTCCTCAAAATTCATGAGCTCTGTATGACCTCACCACCACCGCTGATTAGCAGCTTTCTGCCTATGAACAGTGTACACAGACCGCTGCCAATCAGCGGTGTGGACAAGTGTGGTGGGGTTTTGGAAGAAGGCAGACATGTTTTTCTAATTCTTAGACAATCCCTTCAAGGTGTGTTGTATGCCATACCAGTCCTATCTTACAGAATGGCTGAAGACACAGGGCTCCATTCATGACAGTTTTCGGGTGTGAAACACCTTCAAATGTCACGAAGTTGCTCCAAAATTATGTGACTTTTGGCATTTTCATGGCAGTTTTGGTCATTTGCACCAAAGTGGTTGGAGTTAGGACTGGACAGTCAAATTCGCGAAAAGTTGTGGCATACCATACCCCAGAAATGTTATTCCAGACTGGTGTAACGTTTCTGGTGGAGGCCTAAGCTGGTTGTAAGATATGGCTGATTTATTAAATATCATGTGCCCTTTAACAAATTAGACGCATCTCATGCCTCTCGCCCGCAGCCTTTAAAGATGTATGACAGAGGAAGCCGGGCAGGGAACACATCAAGTAGATACATAGAGATACAAAAAATATCCATCAGAATAACAGAGATGGTGAAGGGGTTGTTGACGCGGACATCACACATGTACACACCGGCCAGGATGTGCGTTTGTTTCACAGGTATTATGACCATGTCCTATACTAATATGACCGATGCACAATACCTACCCTACTACACAGGTAGTACATGCATGGGCGCCGGTAAATGCCAAATTGGAAAAGGAGCAGTATCGGACATCCACTAACAAAATGGTGTTTACGTAGGAAAGTGGGACACAAAATGTAAATGACCTAAATACTCAGCAGTTACTCACTCTCCCCGGGTCCAGCGCTGCTCTTCCTATGATCCTGGTGTTTCATGTCAACAACACACAGCAACGCTATAGTCAGTGACTGAGCCCAGCAGTTGTGCCGAGGCAGACGCCATGTGCCGCTGAGCACCAAGATCAGCACCTGGCTACAGCGGTGACACCGTGGCAACCAAAACACCATGGTCAGAGAAGCGGTGTTGGACCAAGGGAAGGCGAGTACCTGTTGAGTTTGCCATCTCTGAATGGTAAAGTGCTGCGCAATTTGTTCGCTCTACAAAAATAAAAATCATTATTATTTTAGGGACTTTACAAAGTTTGGGGCCTACTTTCCTGAAAGTGGACAACCCCTTTACTATAATAAATGTCCTGCACATAAATACACATATTTGTTACACGTTCCTTACCGTGATCTCTGGATTTCAAAGGCACTTCCGCCTCCACATTGCATTTGGTCACTGCAGCTGAAAATGGGAGCAGCAGAAGTCCTGCAGAATGCAGCAGGTAGAATGGCAGAGGTGAGAGAGTTCAGGCGGCCCCTGCTCCCTGCACAAGGCGGTGGGGGGACAGGGGTCCCTGCAGCATTGCTGGTAAAAGCATCCTCCTCCTCTTCCTCATCATACTCACTGAAGTGGGGTTTCTTCCCCTGCTCCATCATCTCCTGCCTCCCACCCAACGCACAAGGCAATGGTCCTGATGGTGAGGGCACTCCTGTCTTGTGTTGTGTAAGGAGTTGATGGGTATTAGCAGGCAATGTATTAAGAGATGTATTATGCATGGCTTCTTTTTCAGCAAGCTGGAAAGTCTGTCGGATTTTGCTCACTGCACATACAGTGCCCTCCCTTGTTGCACCATTACCCTGCAGGGGTCGCCCATCCAGTGAGATGTTGGTGAGGAAGGAAAGGGCAGCCTGTCTCCTGCGAGGATCCATGCGCTGTTGCCTTCTTATATGGTCCAGACTATATGAGCCAGGAGACTGCATTGACCCCCCAATCAGCCCATTGATACTGCTTTTACTGCTCGTGGCAGTGGCCATGGTTGTTGTATTTGAAAAGATCAGTGAAGGCTGCAGGATTGCTTCATAGCAGCAGAGCACGAGCATGCACGCCAAAGAACAGCACACACAGCAGCAAGGCACTGCTTGTTATTGCTGGGAGTTGGGCGGGATCACAGATGACATGCTTCCTCTCTTCCCCTCCCCTGTTTATGTCTACTGCACGTGTGCAATAATGGGATGGAGCGCCCCCAATTTACTGCCAAAAGTGGCTTTTTACAGATCAACTGCTCCCCCTAGTGAGCATTTTAGGTACTACATTGAAAAACATCTGCATTGGCAAAACAGTTTTCCCTCCCCTGGTTGAGCATGTGCCTTCTCTTGTATAAAACAGGACTATTCAGAAAGAGACTGAACCCCTATAAAATGCATGCGGAAGTAGGTAGAGCTAAGAAAAAAAGTCCACAGCACCACGCCGAAGACTCAAATGTTAGTGTGAACCCGGCCTTAGTGGAGAATGTGCTGTGGAGCCCACCTGATCTAATAGTATGGGAGTTATTGACAGGCATGATGGTCTACATGTGACCATGTGACTGGCACAGTATACAGTGGCTTGCAAAGGTATTGGTCCTCACTCCCACCCCCCTTGATTTTTTACCTAGTTTGTTACATTACAACCGGTGTTTAAATATGTTGTAATCCGATTTGTGTGTGATGCATCAGCACTAAAATAATCTAAGTTGGTTAAGAGAGAAAAATATAGGCATAACATTAAATTTATGGGATCCAATAACTAAAAAAAATTGCATGTGCATTCACCTCTTTCGCAATGGAGCCCCTAAAAATTTCTAGTGCAAATAATTCCCGTCATAAGTCACATACTTAGTGAGAGGAAGTCCACCTGTGTGTAATCTAAGTGTCACATGGTCTCTCACTATACACACACACCTTTTCTGAGAGGCCACAGAGGCTGCAACACCATTAAGAGACACCACTGACCAAACAACACCATGAAGACCAAGGAGATCTCCAAACAAGTCAGGGACAAAGTTGTTCAGAAGTACAAGTCAGGGTTGGGTTATAAAAAAATCACCCAATCTCTGATGATCCCTGGAGCACCAACAAATCCATTATCATCAAATGGAAAGAACATGGTACCACAACAAACCAGCCAAGAGAGGGCCGCCCACCAAAACTCTCAGCCAGGGCAAAGAGGGCACTGATCAGAGAGTCAGAATCATGACTGGAGTATCTATCCATACGACCACAATAAGCCGTACACTTCATGGAGGTGGCCTTTATGGGAGAGTGGACAGAAAAAAGCCTTTACTTACACACACAAATTGTAAGGCTTGCTTTGAGTTTGCCAAAAGACTCGTGGGAGACTCCCCAAATATATGGAGGAAGGTTCTGTGGTCATATGAGACTTTCAGCTGTCATCTTGTGTGTGGGAGATCATACTGTGTGTTGGCAAGCTATGGGGCACCTAATATACATGAGAAGGGGAAAGTATGGGGATGGCTGTGGAGACTGAAGAATATGGGGGGGTTAATTGCATGCCAATTGACAGTAGCATATCCAGGCTAAGATTATAATCCTCTTTCAAAGTGTGAAGCTGAGACAGAACACCTGGATCAGCTACAGCAGCTCAAAAAATACACATTCACACTTCCAGCAGCCTAGCTGGTGCCATGGCACTCTTGGCAGGATGAACTACTGCACAGAGCGCAGGCTGAACTGTTTCTCCAGTCTCTTTGGAACCATAATTTCATAAGGAGATTATGGTGTTATCATACATCCTAGCCATATACTGGTTACATTTTTAAGATCTCTGGAAGGGTCTCAATCCGTTTTAGTACCCCACGGCGGGGAGATACATTGAACAGCTATTAGGAGCCAGGTAGCGAAATCGTGTTTAGTCTCCAAGTGCAAAGGGGCCCCAGCCGGATCCGATGGCGCTCAAAAAGCTGCCCTATGACCTTCAGTTGAGAAGTTATGACACATCATAGGTTTTGGAGTTTCAGCTACCAAGGCTACAGGGGAAGGGGACAAAAGCTATACTGGGGGTGGAAAAGAGAGTGACCGACCAAGGGAAAAAGTGCTCCTGTGATGCCATGTGGCCTTTGCTACACTTCTGAGGGGGGGAAACACGATGGGCGTCATGTTGGAAGAAACCGGAAACAGCTGGCACCCCACACCTCACATGTGGTCCAGCTCACCGAAAATAAAGCTGGTAACTGACATGTTTCATTGCTTATACCTTTTGTACTACCACCTGTATTTGCATATCTGACCATTCTAAATGTATAACCATTATGTATATAGTGTTTTGTCTAGTGTTTCCTTAAGGTGTTTAAATATCTAATTTGTCCTTGCACTGCTCTTTTTATTTCGATCCACGAATCCACACATCCATAGCCTTGGTTTAACTTCACGTGCCACCGGGGCTCGTTTCTGGCCCGACAATCCAGTTAACGGACCAGGATTATATCCAACGAGGAACTGGTGACAGCCCTATCGAAGTGGCAAGGCTCCATTCCACTGATGCAGTTAAAGGGTCCTCTCAGCCTGTCAGGATTGTGAGCGAGTGTTGTGCCGATCCAGCGGCTGCGTAGGCTTAATTTTTTTTACTCCCTGTGCCTCCCTGAGCCGTGTGGACAGAGGTTGTGTGAGTAAAACTATGCCAAGCTGACGTAATGTATCCCCAGGGGGAACGGAACGTCACTTTGGTGCAATTGGGGAGACCATATCGTGTGAGTTCTCCGATGTAATTGTGACGTCAGATGGGGTAGCAAGGTGTGTTTTTTGTAGCATTTTAGTATTAAATTACCGCGTTTGGTGCCAATTTCACTGGGATCAGGGTCAAAAAGGGACATGTACTTTTTTCAAAAACACTTTGGGGGGGAAAAAAAAAACCAAAAACTCGAAAATTACTCACATGAAGTTCAAAGTGGATTTCCCATAGAAATGCATAGGAAATTAAGATAAATATTATTTAGCTTAAAGAGGGTATGTATTTTAAACATAACTTGATGTGTAAATTCGAGAGGATATGGGGTCCTTGGTTGTCCACTCCAGAGTTACCCTCAAACCTCTTACTCAGAGAAGGAGATAGTATTGTAAATACTTTTTCTTGAAGTCTAGTTTTGAAAAATGTACTCCTATACGTATTTGAGACAAAGAGGGAAATTTTCTCCGTTTTGTTAATGTTCGATTTAGGGGAGGGATTGGGTGTTGGGTCCTTAGTAATGATGCAATGGGAAATTACATCTTATACCCTTTCTTTTTATTCTGTAATGTAAAATGGTACAGCTATGTTTGATAATCGAAAATGGAAAATTATCCCCTTCCTGACATCAGACGTACTATCCCGTCCATGTGACCTGGGACTTAATTCCCATGGACGGGAGAGTACCTCATATGCGATCAGCCGCGCTCACGGGGGGAGTACGGCTAATCGCGGACGGGTATCAGCCGATTATCACAGCTGACACCCGGCACGTTAACCCCCGGAACACTGCGATCAAACAAGATCGCAACGTTCTGGTGGCATAGGGAAACAAGAGGGGACTCCCTGCTTGCTTCCCTGAGACACTCAGAACAACGCGATGTGATCGCGTTGTTCCGAAGGTCTCCTCCCTGCAGGCCCCCGGATCCAAGATGGCCGTGGGGTCCTTCCGAGTCCTGCAGGGAGGTGGCTTGTCAGTGCCTGGTGAGGGCAGGCGCCGGCAAGCCTCCTTCACTGCCTGCCAGATCGCTGATCTGACACAGTGCTCTGCAAAGTGTCAGATCAGCGATCTGACTTTATACAGTGATGTCCCACCAAGGGACAATGTAAAAAAAAAAAAAAATTTACATGTGTAAAAATATTTAAAAAAAAAAAAATTCCTAAATAAAGAAACAAAATATATATTTTCCCAAAAAATATATTTTTTTATGTAAATAAAAAAAATTAAAGTACACATATTTACTATTACTGCGTCCGTAATGACCCGACCTATAAAACTGTCCCACTAGTTAACCCCTTCAGTGAACACTGTAAAAAAATAAATAAAAACGAGGCAAAAAACAATGTTTTATCATCATACCGCCGAACAAAAAGTGGAATAACACGCGATCAAAAAGACGGATATATATAAACATGATACCGATGTAAACGTCATCTTCTCACACAAAAAACGAGCCGCCATACAGCATCATCAGCAAAAAAGTAAAAAAGTTATAGCCCTCAGAATAAAGCGATGCAAAAATGTATTATTTTCTATATAAAATAGTTTTTATTGTATAAAAGCACCAAAACATAAAAAAAAATAAATGAGGTATCGCTGTAATCGTACTAACCCGAAGAATGAAACTGCATTATCAATTTTACCACACGCAGAACAGTATAAACGCCCCCCCAAAAGAAATTCATTAATTGCTGTTTTTTGTTCATTCTGCCTCCCAAAAATCGTAATAAAAAGCGATCAAAAAATGTCATGTGTCCGAAAATGGTACCAATAAAAACGTCAACTCGTCCCGCAAAAAACAAGACCTCACATAACTCTGTAGGCCAAAATATGGAAAAATTATAGATCTCAAAATGTGTTGATGCAAAAACGTATTTTTTGCAATAAAAAGCGTCTTTTAGTGTGTGACGGCTGCCAAATAAAAACCCGCTATAAACAGTAAATTAAACCCCCCCTTCATCACCCCCTTAGTTAGGGAAAAAAAAATGTATTTATTTCTATTTTTTCATTCATTAGTGTTAGGGTTGGGGATAAAGTTAGGGTTGGGGCTAGAGATGTGGTTAGGGTTTGGATTAAGTTTACAGTTGGGATTAGGGTTGATGTTAGGGTTAGGGGTGTGTCAGTTTTAGGGGTGTGGTCAGGGTTATGGTTAAGGTTGGGATTAGGGCTAGGGATGTGTTGGGGTTAGGGTTGGGATTAGGGCTAGGGGCGTGTTCGGGTTAGGGGTGTGATTAGGGCTAGGTTGGGATTAGGGGTGTGTTTGGATTAGGGTTGGAGTTAGAATTGGGGGTTTCCACTGTTTAGGCACACAAGGGGCTCTCCAAACGCGACATGGCATCCGATTTCAATTCCAGCCAATTCTGCGTTGAAAAAGTAAAACAGTGCTCCTTCCCTTCCGAGCTCTGCCCTGCGCCCAAACAGTGGTTTACCCCCACATATGAGGTATCAATGTACTCCGGACACATTGCACAATTGCACAACAACTTTTGGGGTCCAATTTCTCCTGTTACCCTTGGAAAAATAAAAAATTGGGGGGGGGGGCGAAAAAATCATTTTTGTGAAAAAATATTTTATATTTTTATGGCTCTACATTATAAACTTCTGTGAAGCACTTGGGGGTTCAAAGTGCTCACCACACATCTTGGTAAGTTCCTTAGGGAGTCTATTTTCCAAAATGGCATAATTTGTGGGGGACTTTCCACTGTTTAGGTACATCAGGGGCTCTCCAAACGCGACATGGCGTCCAATCTCAATTCCAGCCAATTTTGCATTGAAAAGTCAAACGGCGCTCCTTCCCTTCCGAGCTCTGCCATGCGCCCAAACAGTGGTTTACCCCCACATATGGGGTATCGGGGTACTCAGGACAACTCGTACAACAACTTTTGGGGTCCAATTTCTCCTGTTACCCTTGATAAAATAAAACAAATTGGATCTGAAGTAAATTTTTTTTTAAAAAGTTAAATGTTAATTTTTTTTTTAAACATTCCAAAAATTTCTGTGAAGCACCTGAAGGGTTAATAAACTTTTTGAATGTGGTTTTAAGCACCTTGAGGGGTGCAGTTTTTAGAATGGTGTCACTTTTGGGTATTTTCTATCATACCCCCTTATTTTCTATTTACCCCTCAAAGTAACTTCAAGTGTGATGTGGTCCCTTAAAAAAATGGTGATGTAAAAATGAGAAATTGCTGGTCAACTTTTAACTCTTATAACTTCCTAACAAAAAAAATTTGGGTTCCAAAATTGTGCTGATGTAAAGTAGACATGTGGGAAATTTTACTTATTAAGTATTTTGTGTGACATATCTGTGATTTAAGGGCATGAAAATTCAAAGTTGGAAAATTGCTGAATTTTCTAAATTTTCACCAAATTTAATTTTTTTCCCCCAAATAAATGCAAGTAATATTGAGGAAATTTTACCACTAACACGAAGTACAATATGTCACGAAAAAAATGTCAGAATCACCAGGATCCATGCAAGCGTACCAGAGTTATAACCTCATAAAAGGGACAGTGGTCAGAATTGTAAAAATTGGCCTGGTCATTAACATGCAAACCACCCTTGGGGGTTAAGGGGTTAAAAGAGAAATTAATATGAAGTGTTTACCCATCAGTTTTATACAAATTGTCTCTTCAGAGATGAAGAGGACTAGAACTCTAGTGCCACCTATTGGAAAGTAGCAATCCTACAAGTCAATGTCGACCCTTTAACGAGCCTTGTCACATGACTTAGGAATAAGCCAAACCAGAATCTCAATTTGCTGACACTGTTTCGGGGTACTGCTCATCGTCAGTGCAAAGTGGAGATCTGGTTTGGCTGTGTGAGAGGCGTCTAATCAGGATCCAAACAGTTTTGAAGCGGTTTTCGAAGGATCCATTAAAAAAAAACTCCTAAAAAAATATGTAGGAACCACAGTAGGGTATATTCATGCAGTCATAATTTGCAAAAAGGGAAAAACAGTTGTTGATTTTGAACATAATTCATGTCAGCTAGAACTTTGTTTTTTGTTTTTTTTGCCGGTTTGGCATACAGATGCAGATATAAATGAGCTCCACAGTACAAAAATACTAATCTGTAGCTAATCCTGACTTTTTTTTTCCAGAGAATGAAGTACCCAATTTATTTGTTAGCTGGATGGTTATACATTTTCCTTTAGATTTAGGCATGGAATCTGAATCTGATAGCTTAAAAACAAGTGCACTAGAGAGCAGCAAAGCGATTTGCTGCAAATCGGATTCGTGTAGAAATGTTAGGAAGTTATTGAACTCAGCTTGTTCGAACAATTTGCTTCATGCGAATTGCCTAAAGTGGCGCCATAATTGTGTCAGCCAGAGAAGAACCACATATCCTCAGGTGAGACCAGATGGGCTTCCGCATGACAAGTTGCAGCTATCACATCACATGGTATAGTACAGTCAATCAGGAGGGACTATCAAAGCCTGTATAAAAAGCAGAGGCAAGGAATACAGCAGCCATTTGTGGTGAATCTGCAGAGTGATCGGATGTCATAGAACATAGGACATATAGTATGTGACAGCACAATAATAAAGATTAGTGTGAGGAACAGACTGCTGGTTACCATCGGTTTACCTACAGTTATATTTGCTGAGGTCACTGACATTACTAAAGCAGCATTTGTGTTAAACAGTTGAATGGGCTTGTATACAGCACATATTTTCAGGGCAGTTGGAGGCTTTGGAATACTTGGTTATCTTAATTGGTAGGTCTTTATTATCCAGGCCTCTTTTTTGGGATGTAACTCATCTAAATCTAACTATCCCCACTTTCATTTTAGTGCAGTTCTCAATTTCACCTCCACAACTTGACTTTGGTTTCATCAGATCTCTGAATCCTCCCCCTAACACTCTCCACCATACAATGTAGGCCAGAGTGGAGACTCCTTTGTCTGAATTAATGATGAGCGAGCGAACTCGGATAAGGTTTTTCTCTGAGCACGCTAGTGTCCTAATCGAGTATTTTTGGCGAGCTTGAAAAAAAATGCTCGAGTCGCTGTGGCTGCATATCTCGCAGCTGTTAGACAGCCGCATCACATGTAGGGATTGCCTACCAAACAGATAACATTCTCCTGGTATTAGCCTATCCCAGACGCATCTATCAAACTGCCAAAGGAGCGATTCATCACTCTGTAGAACACATTAACACTGTTTCAGAGTCATGTGACTACTTAGTAACATAGTTATTAACCCCTTCATGACCCAGCCTATTTTGACCTTAATGACCTGGCCATTTTTTGCAAGTATGGCCAGTGTCCCTTTATGAGGTAATAACATGACATATTGGGCTTCATGTTAGTGGTAAATTTAGGTCGATAATTTCTGCGTTTATTTGTGAAAAAAAAGGAAATTTGGCGAAAATCTTGAAAATTTCGCAATTTTCACATTTTGAAGTTTTATTCTGTTAAATCAGAGAGTTATGTGACACACAATAGTTAATAAATAACATTTTCCACATGTCTACTTTACATCAGCACAATTTTGGAAACAAAATTTTTTTTTGCTAGGAAGTTATAAGGGTTAAAATTTGACCAGTGATTTCTCATTTTCACAACAAAATTTACAAAACCATTTATTTTAGGGACCACCTCACATTTGAAGTCAGTTTGAGGGTTCTATATGGCTGAAAATACCCAAAAGTGACACCATTCTAAAAACTGCACCCCTCAAGGTGCTCAAAACCACATTCAAGAAGTTTGTTAACCCTTCAGGTGTTTCACAGCAGCAGAAGCAACATGGAAGGAAAAAATGAACATTTAACTTTTTAGTCACAAAAATGATCTTTTAGCAACAATTTTTTTATTTTCCCAAGGGTAAAAGGAGAAACTGGACCATGAAACTTGTTGTCCAATTTGTCCTGAGTACGCTGATACCTCATATGTGGGGGTAAACCACTGTTTGGGCGCACGGCAGGGCTCGGAAGGGAAGGAGCGCCATTTGACTTTTTGAATGAAAATTTGGCTCCAATCTTTAGCGGACCCCATGTCGCGTTTGGAGAGCACCTGTGTGCCTAAACATTGGAGCTCCCCCACAAGTGACCCCATTTTGGAAACTAGACACCCCAAGGAACTTATCTAGATGCATAGTGAGCACTTTAAACCCCCAGGTGCTTCACAGAAGTTTAATAATGCAGAGCCGTGAAAATAAAAAATAATTTTTCTTTCCTCAAAAATGATTTTTTTAGCCCAGAATTTTTTATTTTCCCAAGGGTAACAGGAGAAATTGGACACAAAATGTTGTTGTCCAGTTTGTCCTGAATACGCTGATACCCCATATGTGGGGGTAAACCACTGTTTGGGCGCACGGCAGGGCTCGGAAGGGAAGGCACGCCATTTGGCTTTTTGAATGGAAAATTAGCTCCAATCATTAGCGGACACCATGTGGGGGTAAACCACTGTTTGGGCACACGTCGGGGTTCGGAAGGGAAGTAGTGACGTTTTGAAATGCAGACTTTGATGGAATGCTCTGCGGGCATCAAGTTGCGTTTGCAGAGCCCCTGATGTGTCTAAACAGTAGAAACCCCCCACAAGTGACCCCATTTTGGAAACTAGACCCCCAAAGGAACTTATCTAGATGTGTGGTGAGCACTTTGAACCCCCAAGTGCTTCACAGAAGTTTATAACGCAGAGCCGTGAAAATAAAAAATAAGTTTTCTTTCCTCAAAAATAATTTTTTAGCCCAAAATTTTTTATTTTCCCAAGGGTAACAGGAGGAATTTGACCACAAAAGTTGTTGTCCAGTTTCTCCTGAGTACGCCGATACCCCATATGTGGGGGTAAACCATTGTTTGGGCACAATTGTTGACTTTTTCAACGCAAGATTGGCTGGAATCAATGGTGGCGCCATGTCGCGTTTGGAGACCCCCTGATGTGCCTAAACAGTGGAAACCCCTCAATTCTAACTCCAACACTAACCCCAACAAACCCCTAACCCTAATCCCAACCCTAACCGCAACACACCCCTAACCCTAATCTTAACCCTAATTCCAACCCTAACCCTAAGGCTATGTGCCCACGTTGCGGATTTGTGTGCAGATTTTTCCGCACTGTTTTTGAAAAATCTGCAGGTAAAACGCACTGCGCTTTACCTGCGGATTTACCGCGGATTTCCAGTGTTTTTTGTGTGGATTTCACCTGCGGATTCCTATTATGGAGCAGGTGTAAAAGGCTGCGGAATCCGCACAAAGAATTGACATGCTGCGGAAAATACAACGCAGCGTTTCCGTGCTGTATTTTCCGCACCATGGGCACAGCGGATTTGGTTTTCCATAGGTTTACGTGGTACTGCGGATCCGCAGCCAAATCCGCACCGTGTGCACATAGCCTAATTCTAAACCTAATTCCAACCCTAGCCCTAATAAGTGCAACCCTAAGTGCAACCCTATCCCTAAGTGCAACCCTATCCCTAAGTGCAACCCTAAGTGCAACCCTAACCCTAAGTGCAACCCTAACCCTAAGTGCAACCCTATCCCTACCCCTAACCCTAACGGAAAAACAAAAATAAATATATTTTCTGTATTTTATTATTGTCCCTACCTATGGGGGTGATAAAGGGGGGGTTATTTACTATTTTCTTTATTTTGATCGCTGTGATAGAACCTATCACAGCGATCAAAATGTACAGGGAACGAATCTGCCAGCCGGCAGATTCGGCGGGCGCACTGCGCATGCGCCCTCCATTTTCCAAGATGGCGGCGCCCATGCGAGAAGACCGAGGACACCGGCAGGGACACCGGGACTAGGTAAGTATGAGGGGGTGCGATCGGACAGCGGGGGGGCGGAGGGGAGGACGGGGGAGGGTTGGAGGGGAGAGGAAGGTGCATAGGACAGGACAGAGAGGTAGGGAACAATGACGGCGGCTGCAGATCGCCGCCGTCAGTCGTGGGGGGGCCAGATCGGGGTCTCCAGCCATGGCTGGATTGTAATATTTCACCAATTTTCATAGGTGAAATATTACAGATTGCTGATTGGCTGTTTCACTTTCAACAGCCAATCAGAGCGATCGTAGCCACGGGGGGGGCAAAGCCACCCCCCGGGCTCAAGTACCACTGCCCCTGTCCCTGCATGTCGGGTGAAATTGAAGTTAACCCTTTCACCCGGCCTGCAGGAACGCGATCATTCTGTGACACAGCATATGCGTCACAGGTCGGATTGGCACCGACTTTCATGACGCATACGCTGTATCACAGGTCAGGAAGGGGTTAAGGTTGAAGGAAGACTTTAAGTCCACCTAGCTCAACCCATAGCCTAACCTAACATGCCCTAACATGTTGATCCAGAGGAAGGCAAAAAAAAAACCATGTGGCAAAGAGTAAGCTCCACACTGGGGAAAAAAATTCCTTCCCGACTCCACATACGGCAGTCAGACTAGTTCCCTGGATCAACACCCTAACAAGGAATCTAGTGTATATACCCTGTAACATTATACTTTTCCAGAAAGGTATCCAGTCCCCTCTTAAATTTAAGTAACGAATCACTCATTGCAACATCATACAGCAGAGAGTTCCATAGTCTCACTGCTCTTACAGTAAAGAACCCGCGTCTGTTATTATGCTTAAACCTTCTTTCCTCCAGACGTAGAGGATGCCCCCTTGTCCCTGTCTCAGGTCTATGATTAAAAAGATCATCAGAAAGGTCTCCGTACTGTCCCCTCATATATTTTTACATTAAAATAAGATAACCTCTTAGCCTTAGTTTTTCCAAACTAAATAGCCCATACCTCCCAACTTTTGAAGATGGGAGAGAGGGACAAAGTTTTCGGCGCGCGAAGCGCGCCGCGGCAAATTTTAGGCCACGCCTCTGACCACACCCATTCATAATTAGTCACACCCATATCCACGTCCCAAGCACACCCATTTAGCACTGCTGATCACACTGTTTCATATACAATAGTTATAAACAAAAAAATATGGCCACACAGTGCTCCATACTGTATAATGACCACACATGATGCCCCATACTGTATAATGGCCACACATGACGCTCCATACTGTATAATGAACACACATGACGCTCCATACTGTATACTGACCGCATGCATACTGTATAATGGCCGCACATGATGCTCCATACTGTATAATGACCGCACATGATGCTCCATACTGTATAATGACCGCACATGATGCTCCATACTGTATAATGGCCGCACATGATGCTCCATACTGTATAATGACCGCATGCATACTGTATAATGGCCGCACATGATGCTCCATACTGTATAATGAACGCACATGATGCTCCATACTGTATAATGACCGCACATGATGCTCCATACTGTATAATGACCGCACATGATGCTCCATACTGTATAATGACCGCATGCATACTGTATAATGGCTGCACATGATGCTCCATACTGTATAATGGCTGCACATGATGCTCCATACTGTATAATGACCGCACATGATGCTCCATACTGTATACTGGCCGCACATGATGCTCCATACTGTATAATGACCGCACATGATGCTCCATACTGTATACTGGCTGCACATGATGCTCCATACTGTATAATGACTGCACATGATGCTCCATATTGTATAATGACCGCACATGATGCTCCATACTGTATACTGGCTGCACATGATGCTCCATACTGTATAATGAACACACATGATGCTCCATACTGTATAATGGCCACACATGATGCTCCATATTGTATAATGACCGCACATGATGCTCCATACTGTATACTGGCTGCACATGATGCTCCATACTGTATAATGACCGCACATGATGCTCCATACTGTATAATGACTGCACATGATGCTCCATACTGTATAATGGCCGCACATGATGCTCCATACTGTATAATGACCGCACATGATGCTCCATACTGTATACTGGCTGCACATGATGCTCCATACTGTATAATGACTGCACATGATGCTCCATATTGTATAATGACCGCACATGATGCCCCATACTGTATACTGGCTGCACATGATGCTCCATACTGTATAATGAACACACATGATGCTCCATACTGTATAATGGCCACACATGATGCTCCATATTGTATAATGACCGCACATGATGCTCCATACTGTATACTGGCTGCACATGATGCTCCATACTGTATAATGACCGCACATGATGCTCCATACTGTATAATGACTGCACATGATGCTCCATACTGTATAATGGCCGCACATGATGCTCCATACTGTATAATGACCGCACATGATGCTCCATACTGTATAATGACCACACATGATGCTCCATATTGTATAATGACCGCACATGATGCTCCATACTGTATACTGGCTGCACATGATGCTCCTTACTGTATAATGACTGCACATGATGCTCCATACTGTATAATGGCCACACATGATGCTCCATACTGTATACTGGCTGCACATGATGCTCCTTACTGTATAATGACTGCACATGATGCTCCATATTGTATAATGACCACACATGATGCTCCATACTGTATACTGGCTGCACATGATGCTCCATATTGTATAATGACCGCACATGATGCTCCATACTGTATAATGACTGCACATGATGCTCCATACTGTATAATGACCCCACATGATGCTCCATACTGTATTATGGCCACAGTTCTCCATACTGTATAATGACATACAGGCACGCAGCTCACACACATGCAGCATCACACACACACAGTATCACACATACACACGCAGCATCACAAACGCAGCTCACAAACACATGCAGCTTTGACACAAATGCATCACACATGCAGCCATCACACACACACGCAGCCATCACACACACACACGCAGCCATCACACACACACACACGCAGCCATCACACACATGCAGCCATCACACACACCCAGCCATCACACACACCCAGCCATCACACACACACACACCCAGCCATCACACACACACACACCCAGCCATCACACACACACACACACACCCAGCCATCACACACACACACTCAGCCATCACACACACACACCCAGCCATCACACACACACACCCAGCCATCACACACACACACCCAGCCATCACACACACCCAGCCATCACACACACCAGATACCTCATACACACATGACACACACACAAATGCAGCATCACACATCTCACACACACACACACACATCACACACACACACAATCTCCTCTGTGGTGCAGGGGCGGCTGATCTGTCCATGTGCACTGCAGCTCTTCAGTTTCTCCGGCTGCTCACAGCTCTGCACTGTCCCGGCACCTCCCCCGTCTCTCCTTCTCTGCCGGGATAGCAGCTAAGAGCAGGAGACGCCAGAGCTCTGTGCACACACCTCAGGTAGTGAGTCGCTGACCTCTCATCTTGATCGCTGCTGGCTCTCTTCCTCAGCGTTGCAGCGCCGCACACACAGGGGGCGGGGGCGGGGGCGGGGGAGGGATCGGTCGGGAGGAGACCCAGCATGTATAAGAAAAAAAAAACAGCCACAAACCTAATCGGGCTCTCTCTACGTCCCGGAAGTGGGCGGGGCTTCACCGGCGGCCGCAAATTCGGGATTTTAAATGCCCGAAGCGGGACAGCGGGACCCCGGTGCCAAAGCGGGACTGTCACGCTGAAATCGGGACGGTTGGGAGGTATGCCCAAGTGTAATAACCTGTCTTGGTATTGCAGACCCCCCAGTCCTCTAATAACCTTGGTCGCTATTCTCTGAACCCGCTCTAGTTCAGCTATGTCTTTCTTATACACCTGAGACCAGAACTGTGCACAGTATTCTAAGTGTGGTCGAACTAGTGACTTGTATAGAGGTAAAATTATGTTCTCCTCATGAGCATCTATGCCTCTTTTAATGCATCCCATTATTTTATTTGTCTTTGTAGCAGCTGCCTGACACTGGCCACTAAATGTGAGTTTGTCATCCACCCATAAACTGGGTTAAGCAGGTGACATTTAATGGGGAATTTTTGGTATCACTGATCATATTGTCTACCATGGGATTTTCTTGTGTAAATACTGATAAAAAAAAAAAAGTCATTTAGCATATCGGCTTTTTCCTCACCCTCATCCACCATTTCACCCAGACTATTTGTAAGGGGGCCAACACTATCATTTTTTAGTTTCTTACTATTTATGTAGTTAAAGAATATTTTGGGATTATTTTTACTCTCTCTGGCAATCAGTCTCTCTGTCTCAATCTTTGCTGCCTTGATTTGCTTTTTACAGAATTTATTTAATTTTCTATATTTATTTAATACCTCATCACTACCTACTTCCTTTAATTCTCTAAGGCTATGTGCACACGTTGCGGAATGGGGGGCAGAATTTTCTGCACAAAATCCACATCTCCTGGCAGAATCCACAGGTGCAGATTTGCCGCGGATTTTATGCGGTTTTTATGCGGAATTGATGCAGATTTTACCACTGCGGATTTTTATAATGGAAGGGTGCAGAAACGCTGCAGATCCACACAAAAGAAGTGACATGCACTTCTTTTAAATCCGCAGCATTTCCGCGCGGATTTTTCCACACCATCTGCATAGCTTTTTTTTTTTCATATTGATTTACAATGTACTGTAAATCACAGTGCGGATCTGCAGCGTTTCTGCGCGGAAAAATCCGCTGCGGATCCGCACTAAATCCGCATCGTGTGCACATAGCCTAAATGCTTTCTTTTTGTCACTTATTGCGCCCCTTACAGTTCTATTTAGCCATATTGGTTTCCTCCTATTTCTAGCATGTTTATTCCCATACGGTATATACTGTGCACAGGTCCTATTCAGGATGCTAATAAACGTCTCCCATTTTCTTTTTGTATTTTTATGGGGGATATCGTCCCAGTTAATTGCACATTTGCCCTCCTGAAGTTTAGTGTCCTTGTAACCCCTATACTACACATCTTATTAAAGGATACATGAAAACTTATTATTTTGTGATCACGATTACCCAAGTGACCCCCAACCCTTATATTTGATATGCGGTCTGGCCTGTTGGTTAATATTAGGTCTAGCAGTGCCCCCCTTCTTGTTGGGTCCTGAACTAGTTGTACTTCATTTCCTCTCTGCTGACATCCCTACTATCATCTTGGGTGACTTCAACATCCCCATTGACACTTCCCTCTCAGCTGCCACTAAGCTTCTATCTCTCACTTCTTCCTTCGGCCTCACTCAGTGGTCTTCTACAGCCACCCACAAAGATGGCCACACACTGGACCTCATCTTCACCCGCCACTGCTCCCTATCTTACCTAACTCACCTCTTCCTCTTTCTGACCACAACCTACTCACATTCTTTTCCCTCTCCACTCCTTGTCTACAATCCCCAACCCACAAACTTGCACACCATAAAAGAAATCTTAAACACCTCAATCTACACTCACTCTCTGAATCCCTTCTCCCTCTTACAGAAATAAGTTCCCTACACAATGCGGATGCTGCTGCCGCTCTATATAACACCGCAATAGCTGTACCTTTGAAATCTGTTGCCCCTCTCACACATACCAAAGCTCGCAAAATCAACAGACAGCTCTGGCACACAAGCCTGACCAAAGAACTGAGGCGAGCTTCCAGGACTGCTGAGCGGAGATGGAAAAGATCCCACTCCAACGAGCACTTCATCGCATTCAAACAACCCCTCACTACTTTTAAAGCCACACTCGCCACAGCTAAAGAAACCAACTTCTCATCTCTAATATCCTCCCTGTCTCACAATCCTAAACAGTTTTTTAACACCTTCAATTCTCTCCTCTGTCCCCTAGCACCTCCTCGCTCCCCACTCATCTCAGCTGAAGACTTTGCCTCATTTTTCAAGCAGAAGATTGATAACATCAGAGACAGTTTTGGTCGACAACCCCCAGAGCCCTTCCTCCCAACTGTCCAGCCTTCCACCTACAAAACCAACTTCTTCACCATTACAGAAGATCGACTCTCCACTCTACTCTTAAGATCGCATCTCACCACATGTGCACTTGACCCGATCCCATCCCACTTCATCCCAAACCTCGCCAGTCTTCATCCCAACCCTAACCCACCTCTTCAACCTATTACTAACAACTGCTGTTTTCCCCTCAAGCTTTAAACATGCTTCAATCACACCTATCCTCAAAAAGCCCTGTCTTGACTCATCCTACTGGAACAACACGTCCATCTTGAACTGTCCTCCCATCTCTCTTCCTGCTCCCTCTTCGACTGCTTGCAATCTGGCTTCCGGTCACACCACTCCACTGAATCTGCCCTAACTAAGGTCACCAATGACCTATTAACCGCCAAGAGCAAGCGACACTACTCTGTCCTCCTCCTCCTGGACCTGTCCTCTGCCTTCGACACAGTGGACCATTCCCTATTACAGACCCTCTCATCCCTTGGCATCACAGACTTGGCCTTATCCTGGATCTCGTCATACTTAACAGACCGGAGATTCAGCGTCTCCCACTCACACACCACCTCCTCACCTCGCCCCCTATCTGTCGGAGTCCCGCAAGGTTCAGTCCTAGGGCCCCTGCTCTTCTCCATTTACACCTTTGGTCTGAGAGAGCTCATAGAATCTCACAGCTTTAAGTATCACCTCTATGCTGATGATACACAGATCTACATCTCTGGACCAGATATCACCACCCTACTAACCAGAATCCCTCAAAGTCTGTCCCCTATTTCATCCTTCTCTGCTACATTTCTAAAAGTTAACATGGACACAACAGAATTCATCATCTTTCCCCCATCTCACGCAACCCCCCCCCAACGAACCTATCCATTACAGTAAACGGCTGTCCACTCTCCCCAGTCCCACAAGCTCGCTGCCTTGGGGTAATCCTTGACACTGATCTCTCCTTCAAACCACATATCCAAGCCCTTTCCAGTTTTCACGGTTCCGTACATTCCTAAGCAAAGAATTTGCAAAAACCCTAGACCATACCCTCATCTCCCGCCTTGACTACTGCAAACTCCTGCTCTGTGGCCTCCCCTCGAACACTTTCGCACCCCTCCAATCTATTCTAAACTCTGCTGCCCGACTAATCTACCTGTCCCCACGCAATTCCCCGACCTCTTCCCTCTGTCAATCCCTTCACTGGCTCCCCATTGCCCAGAGACTCTAGTACAAAACCCTAACCATGACGTACAAAGCCATCCACAACCTATCTCCTCCATACATCTGTGACCTCATCTCCCGGTACTTACCTGCACGCAACCTCCGATCCTCACAAGATCTCCTTCTCTACTCCCCTCTTATCTCCTCTTCCCACAATCGCATACAAGATTTCTCTCGCGTATCACCCTTACTCTGGAACTCTCTACCACAGCATATCAGACTCTCGCCTACCATTGAAACCTTCAAAAAGAACCTGAAGACCTACCTCTTCCGACAAGCCTACAACCAGCAGTAACCACCGATCGACCAAACCACTGCACGACAAACTCTACCCTCACCTATTGTATCCTCACCCATCCCTTGTAGATTGTGAGCCCTCGCGGGCAGGGTCCTCTCTCCTACTGTACCAGTCGTGACTTGTATTGTTTAAGATTATTGTACTTGTTTTTATTATGTACACCCCTCCTCACATGTAAAGTGCCATGGAATAAATGGGGCTATAATAATAAATAATAATAATAATGTGACTGAGCACATTACACTACTCCATCTGATGCCTGGTATTGAGCTTGGGGATGTAAGGCTTGAATTCAGCTGCTCAGTCATGGAAAAACATGCCTTGAAGTTCCTAGCATTGTGCTGATATTAAGGAAGTTATACACTACATTTTCATTGATGACCTATCCTTAGCATAGGTCATCAATATCTGATCAGCCGGAGCCCAACACCCGACAACCACGCCGACCAGCTGTGTTGGACGGATTTAGTCACTTGGGGAGCTGGTCATCTTCTGATAGTGGCCACCGCAGGGTACTACACATTCGCCTCCTATTCATTTGAATAGGAGGTGGATATGAGGTACCAAGCCTTGACCAGTACCAAAAGATAAACAGCTTCGCAAGAGAGTACTTCCAGCCGATACTGGGAGAAGCTCATTGGCGGGAATGCCGGGTGTCGGTCCCCGACCGATCAGACATTGATGACCTATCCTAAGGATACATCAATGAAAAAGTAGTGGACCACCTCTTTACTGTATGAGGTTTGGACTCAGCTGAGTGATGGTACCTCAGAACCTGTGGACCCCGTTCGGTAAATTTGTTTGGTTGTAACAGATTTCATGTTTCTAAACTATTCCACTTTTCAATAATATCGCTAACAGTTACTCTTGGAATATGAAAGAAAGAAGAAGTGTCACAATCTGATTTGTTCCACCAGTGACGGTCATGCTTGAACTCAGTGAAACCTCTAGAATGAGCCACGGTATCTCAAGAGTTTATAAAGGCACCTGCATGGCGAGGGATGGGATTTTATACACAAGAGGGATGGAATGACAAAATATCTGATTTTAGTGATGAAGAGATGTGTCCCAAAACTTCTGTTAGTGTAAATATAACAGAATATGTGGAGGATTTTAAATTGTGTAACTGCTCTATTTACTGTTCTTATAAATGTGAGGGGCAATGAATACATTTGCACCCGTAAATCAATTCCACTTGGTTTGGAGGTGCTTACTAACCTTGTTATGCAGAGGCCCTTTAATACACTTTTTATTAAAAAAAAATTCCCATTTCAAAAAAGGCTAAAATATTAGACTTTGCTCGCACAAAGTACAAATGTGAGCCTAGGCTTATTTAATAAAATCTCTGGTGATCCCAATAAAACATCTTAAATGCCACAGAGTAAAGCAGTGAGTGTAATGAATGAATTCAGTGTTTGTGGGTATAAAGCTCAGTATCCTCAGTGCGCGGGGATTACATGTACAGTAGATGTTCTCATTATGTAACACTGGAGATCCACAATAACTTGATTAGTCTCTCAGAATAAACATGGACCCACCTGACCCATACGAGCGAGCCATGTGATAACGATTGGCAGATTTATGCCCAATGTGTTATCAGGGCCCCCAAGCAGCGACCGCCACATGACAGATGGCTTTAATGAGGCAGAGATGCAGTTTTCAAACTGACTGCTTAAAAATTCAATTTTGGGCAAATTTCACCAGTGCAACAATGGCCGCTGAATGGGACTCTACCTTCATAAAAATGGCAAAAAAATGTTTTATGTTACATTTTGCCCTGTGTATGGAACAGTCAAACTCTTATTTAAATCAGCCTTATTTTAATAGGAGACGACTTTAGGACACGTTCCAGGGATGAGTATTTGATGTTGTGGATTTTCTGCACCTATTAGGTAGATTACCGTAGGTTACTTGCGTTATTTTCATTGCATTTTTGAGTATCGTACATTCTTTTTGTACACGTTTTGATCACATTTTTAACCATACGGTTTATGTCTCTTTTTGGTATGTAATTTTTTTTATTTTTTTTTTTAAATAAAGCTACTTTCATTTTTTTGATACCTCCTTGTATTTGGCTGTGACAAGACTTTATTGATACAGTCAAATGTGGATTATGTGCATTTTTAGTGCACTTCTGCAGTGGAAATGTACTACAGATGCGTATTTTACCTGCAGCTTTTCGGCATCTAATGCAATTTTTGGGGAAAATCTGAACATAAAGCTCAGCGTACCCGCAAGAGAAACTGACATGTTGCATTCAGTTTATACAGAGTAACAAAATAAAACAAAAACTATACAGAGGGGAATGAGATTTCTATAAATCCCATCCACTTTGCTGGAACTGTAAAATACTGTGTTTGAACTTAAAGGGCCACTGTCACCCCCCTCCAGCCGTTATAAACTAAAAGAGCCACCTTGTGCAGCAGTAATGCTGCATTCTAACAAGGTGGCTCTTTTAGTTTTAGGTTCAAGTATTCCCAAAATAAAGCGTTTTTATACTTAGCCACAATTCCTGTCTCTAGCCAGGTAGGCGGGTCCTCACTCCCCAGCTTGGCCAGCTCCTCTGCCGTCACTCACATCTTCCTGCGCTTTCGGCGCCGCCCCCTCAGCGCTGTTATCGTTTCAAAACCAGCGCCTGTGCTGTGTACTGGTGTCCTGCGCAGACGCAGTAAGCTCTGGCCGTCTGACATCCCAGCCAGGCTTGCACACTGCGCCTGCGCGGGCATTGCGGCCGCCGGCCAGCCACCTTTGGAATCCCCGGAAAACGTCTTCTTATCAGTATATATTTATGTTTCACCTATACAGAATATTCCATGTAATGGCTGATACCAGAGAACAAAAGACATCCACAGAACACCAGGATGGATCTGCTGCACAGCAAATAGCTGTAGGACCTGCGGTGACGTCACTGCCATGTGATTGCCCTAATCACATGGCAGTGACGTCATCGCATGTCTTACAGCTATTTGCTGTGCAGCAGATCCATCCTGGTGTTCTGTGGATGTCTTTTGTTCTCTGGTATCAGCCATTACACGGAATATTCTGTATAGGTGGAACCTTTGGAATCCCCGCCCCGCACTGTGCATAATGCATAACACAGTGCGGGGCGGGGATTCCGAAGGCGGGTGGCCGCAATGCCCGCGCAGGCGCAGTGTGCAAGCCTGGCTGGGACGTCAGACGGCCAGAGCTTACTGCGTAGGACACCAGTACACAGCGCAGGCGCTGGTTTTGAAACGATAACAGCGCTGAGGGGGCGGCGCCGAAAGCGCAGGAAGATGTGAGTGACGGCAGAGGAGCTGGCCAAGCTGGGGAGTGAGGACCCGCCTACCTGGCTAGAGACAGGAATTGTGGCTAAGTATAAAAACGCTTTATTTGGGGGTATACTTGAACCTAAAACTAAAAGAGCCACCTTGTTAGAATGCAGCATTACTGCTGCACAAGGTGGCTCTTTTAGTTTATAACGGCTGGAGGGGGGTGACAGTGGCCCTTTAACTGTAAAGTGATTGTCCACTGTTGAACTCTAATTCATTTTAAATGGGCTTAAATTTCTGTGTGGATTTATACTTTAAAGGGAATATGTCAACAGGTTTTTGCCACCTAATCTGAGCAGCATAATATAGGGCAGAGACCCTGAATCAAGCGATGTGTCACTTACCGGGCTGCATGCTTAAGCATTAATAAAATCACAGTTTTTTCAGCAGATTATCACTAGAGGACTAGTAGACCTGCTGCCATGTAGTCCTCCATATTCATGACTTTTATTGGGGTTTTCTTGTTATAATTTTAAAGCTGAGAGGGTTTCCTAACCAACCTTGCCGAAGCACCCCCTAGCTGTGAGTTTTGTCTGATTGGTTCAAGAAAATAGGGGGAAACCCACGTCGGGTCTTTCATTATGGTAATTTATTTCCGAACAATCGCAGCCGGCAGCTGAGGAATACCCTGATCATCTGCACCTACTGTCACTGTTATTAGCGGCAGCAGGTGTCGGATGATGGGGGTAAGAGTCCCAAAAGCCCCCACCTGCTGTCATCGTTTGGACTTTAATATAACGCTCATCATTTTCCTCTGCCCACCGGCAGAGCAGGGGTGAATGATGAGAGCCGGCTTCAGCACCTGCCACCGGGGAACAGGGCTTACTGCAGCGCTTCTTCCCCGATGCCGATGTGTGTCACACGGAGGACATCAATGTGTGTTCTCCATTTGCGGGACGTTTTGCTATCCGTGCGGACGGTAAAAATTGGACATGTCAGCGTGTTTTGACAAGGGACACGCGCCGTGGAAACACACTGACATGTGCACAGACCGGTGTATGTGTCTCCGATACACGTGAATACTGTCACCACACATACTGGAGACACGGACGTGTGAAAGAGGTTTTACCTTGAAAAATATTTCAGGAAAACTTTTAGAAACCAAGAGATTAAACAGGTTGTGTAGAGTTCTTAAAATTGCAAAGTAATTGCAAAAACAAACTTTGCAATTTAGCTCTGGGTTCTCAGGCACAGAGGCATTTCTAATCCTATAGTGTACAGCTCATTGCTTGTGAAAGGGTATGTGCACACGTTGCGGATTCTGCTGCGGATTTTTCCGCAGCGGATTTGGAAAATCCGCAGTGCAAAACCACTGCGGTTTTCACTGTGGATTTTCTCGTGGTTTCTTCTGCGGATTCCTCTGCGGGTTTTCAACTGCACTTTCCTATTGGTGCATGTTGGAAACCGCTGCGGAATCCGCAGAAAGAATTGACATGCTGCGGAAAATAATCCGCTGCGTTTCCGCGTGGATTTTTCCGCAGCATGGGCACAGCGTTTTTTTTTCCCCATAGATTTACATGGTACTGTAAACTTTGGGAAAACTGATGTGGATCCGCAGCGTCAAATCCGCTGCGGATCCGCAGCAAAATGCGCAGCGTGTGCACATACCCTTACATTGCACCCTGCAGTCTCAGAGCGGCCGTTACCTGGGTAAGGAGCACACACCGCAGTAAGGCTATGTGCACACGTTTAGGATTTTTCACGTTTTTTCGCTATAAAAACGCGATAAAAACGCATACATATGCATCCCATCATTTAGAATGCATTCTGCAATTTTTGTGCACATGATGCGTTTTTTTTTCCGCGAAAAAAACGCATCGCGGTAAAAAAAAGCAGCATGTTCATTTTGCGGATTTTTCGCGTTTTCCCCGCTATTTAACGCATTGGGAAAAAACGCACAAAAAATGCACAAAAAACGCATGCGGATTTCTGGCAGAAATGTCCGTTTTTTGTCAGGAAATTTCTGCAAGAAATCCTGACGTGTGCACATACCCGTAGTCTGCTTGCACTGCTCTGAAGCTGGCCGAAAACATGACAAACACAACAAGAACCTTGTAATACAATCTACACACACAAACTTTCATAAATTGCAAAAAAATCCTCTGCAGATTCTATTACCAATCTGCATGCGTGATGTAGATTTGACTGCACATCACCCTACCCCATTACGAAGCATTGTACAAGGTGAAATCTGCACAACAATAAGCACATTGAAGATATGAAAAACAGCAGCACATTCTAATTTTTGTTAAGATTTGTTCTGCAATGTGTGAATGGGGTTTTGAAAACACCATTCACTTGTACTGTAAATTGCTCCGGATTTGCCGTGCATAATTCGCTCTGTAAATCCTGAACGTGTACAAATACCCTGTGTTTCCTGTAGTGGTGTCACGTACGTATTACCATGTTCTACTGGCGACCACAGACAGAGGTGGGCCCCTGTGCAGAAACAGTATATGGCGCCTTTGCAGTCCCATAGCTCATCATAATGCACAATTCCACATGCTTTGGAGGTATAAATGGCTCCTCTTACCTCTTGGGTACCTGTGCGCCTGCACAGGCTGCACCATTGACATGTCTGCTGTCGACATGGTCACCTCGTGGCTGACACAATTTTATGGCTAATTTCTGTATTGGCACTTCCATTTACTACAACCCCTGGCAGAAATTATGGAATCACCAGCCTTGGAGGATGTTCATTCAGTAGTTTACTTTTGTAGAAAAAAAGCAGATCACAGACATGGCACAAAACTAAAGTCATTTCAAATGGCAACTTTATGGCTGTAAGAAACACTAAAAGAAATCAAGAACAAAAAATGTGGTAGTCAGTAATGGTTACTTTTTTAAGAACAAGCAGAGGGAACAAATTATGGACTCATTCAATTATGTGGGAAACAAAATTATGGAATCCCCCTCTACATTTCAATTCCCAAAACTAACACCTGCATCAAATTAGATCTGCTCGTTAATCTGCATCTAAAAAGGAGTGATCTCACCTTGGAGAGCTGTGGCACCAAGTGGACTGACATGAATCATGGCTCCAACAGGAGAGATGCCAATTGAAACAAAGGAGAGGATTATCAAAGTCTTAAAAGAGGGTAAATCATCACGCAATGTTGCAAAAGATGTTGGTTGCTCACAGTCAGCTGTGTCTAAAATCTGGACCAAATACAAACAACATGGGAAGGTTGTTAAAGGCAAACATACTGGTAGACCAAGGAAGACATCAAAGAGTCAAGACCGGAAACTTAAAGCAATATGTCTCCAAAACACCAAAACAGGAAATGCACAACAAAACAAATGAACGAAAAAGTGGAAACTGGAGTCAACGTCTGTGACCGAACTGTAAGAAACCGCCTAAAGGAAATGGGATTTACATGCAGAAAAGCTAAACAAAATCAATCATTAACACCTAAACAGAAAAAAACAAGGCTACAATGGGCTAAGGAAAAGTAATTGTGGACTGTGGATGACTGGATGCAAGTCATATTAAGTGATAAATCGTAAATCTGCATTGGGCAAGGCGATGATGCTGGAACTTTTATTTGGTGCCATTCCAATGAGATTTATAAAGATGACTGCCTGAAGAGAGCATGCAAATTTCCACAGTCATTGATATGGGGCTGCATGTCAGGTAAAGGCACTGGGGAGATGGTTGTCATTACATCTTCAATAAATGCATACGTTTATGTTGATACTTTTGACATTTTTCTTATCCCATCAATTGAAAGGATGTTTGGGGATGATGAAATCATTTTTCAAGATGATAATGCATCCTGCCATAGAGCAAAAACTGTGAAAACATTCCTTGAAAAAAGACACAAGGTCATTGTCATGGCCTGAAAATAGTCCGGATCTCAATCCAATTGAAAATCTTTGGTGGAAGTTGAAGAAAATGGTCCATGACAAGGCTCCAACCTGCAAAGCTGATCTGGCAACAGCAATCAGAGAAAGTTGGAGCCAGATTGATGAAGAGTACTGTTTGACACTCATTAAGTCCATGCCCCAGAGACTGTAAGCTGTTATAAAAGCCAGAGGTGGCGCACGCGCGGAATCCCGCGGCCATTTTCCTGAAGTCCCGGGCAGCAGAGCGCTCCATCTGCGCAGGCGCGGCCACAGGAAAGATGGCCGCGCCCACCGGTAAACGGCTGAATAGCGAAGACCGCGCCGTTATTCATCTCCTGGGCAGTGGATCTTCTTTGGACATGCGCACACCACTACGCCACCAACGTAAAGATGAGCAGGATCCTGGGGGACAAACAGCGCTGTGACCACGCCCATCCGACCTGACCCACTTGAGTAACAGCAGAAAACGGCCACTTCACAAAGGTATTTGGGCAGCCTAACGGGGGTGTAAAGGCACCGAAAAGGCCCTAATGTAAAGCCCAGCTCTGCCCCTATTTCACACTATTTTTATCTAATTTTTAAAAAACGGGGTGGTAGGTTCCCTTTAACGTGCTTCTTTTTGATCCACTCCTTTGTTGCCTTGGCTGCATGTTTTTGGTCATTGTCTTGCTGGAACTCCCAGCCGTGACCAATTTTTAATGTCTTGGTGGAGGGAAGAGGATTGTCACTCAGGATTTTACAGTACATGGCTCCATCCATTCTCCCATTGATGTGGTGAAGTAGTCCTGTGCCCTTAGCAGATAAACACCTCCAAAACATGTTTCCATGCTTGACAGTGGGGACGGTGTTCTTGGGGTCATAGGCAGCATTTCTCTTCCTCCAAACACGGCAAGTTGAGTTAATGCCAAAACCTCAATTTTTGTCTTATCTGCCCACAGCACCTTCTCCCAATCACTCACAGGATCATCCAGGTGTTCATTGGCAAACTTCAGACGGGCCTGCACATGTGCCTTCTTAAGCAGGGGGACCTTGCGGGCACTGCAGGATTTTAAACCTTTACGGCATAATGTGTTACCAGTGGTTTTCTTGGTGACTGTGGTCCCAGCTGCCTTGAGATCATTAACAAGTTCCCCTCATATAGTTTTAGGCTGACCTCTCACCTTCCTCATGATCAAGGATACCCCGCAAGGTGAGATTTTGCATGGTGCCCCAGATCAATGTCGATTGACAGTCATTTTGTATTTCTTCCATTTTCTTACTGTTGCACCAGCAGTTGTCTCCTTCTCACCCAGCATCTTACTTATGGTTTTGTAGCCCATTCCAGCTTTGTGCAGGTCTATAATCTTGTCCCCGACATCCTTAGAAAGCTCTTTGGTCTTGCCCATGTTGTAGAGGTTAGAGTCTGACTGATTAATTGTGTCTGTGGACAGGAGTCTTTTTATAAAAGATGACTATGTAAGACAGCTGTCTTTAATGCAGGTAAGGAGTTGATTAAGAGCGTCTAACTGGTCTGTAGGAGCCAGAACTCTTAAAAGGAACCTGTCACCTCGTTTTGCCGCTATAAGATGTGGCCACAGCCTTTCTGGGCTTATCTACAGCATTCTATAATGCTGTAGATAAGCCCCTGGTCCGATCTGAAAGAGAAGAAAAACAAGTTTTATTATACTCACCCAGGGGGCGGTCCGATCCGATGGGTGTCGCAGGTCCGGGTCCGGCACCTCCCATCTTCATGCGATGTCATCATCCTGCTTGCTTCATGCCACGCTCCTGTGCAGGCGTACTGATCTGCCCTGTTGAGGGCAGAGCAAAGTGCTGCAGTGCGCAGGCACCGGGAAAGGTCAGAGAGGCCCAGCACCTGTGCACTGCAGTACTTTGCTCTGCCCTCAACAGGGCAGATCAGTACGCTTGCGCAGGGGAACGGCACAAAGCAAGCAGGATGACGACATCGCATGAAGTTGGGAGGCGCTGGACCTGCGACACCCATCGGATCACCCCCCGGGTGAGTATAATAAAACTTGTTTTTTCTCTTTCAGGTCGGACCGGGGGCTTATCTACAGCATTATAGAATGCTATAAAAAAGGAAAGAGCACAAAAAACACAGTCCTGAAGTCCAAGATGGTATAGTCAATGTGCAAAAAATCTTTATTAGTAATCAGAAAAAGGTAAAGGGGGCTAAAATGTACACACAGAACCAGCATCCATCTAGAATGCTGTAGATAAGCCCCGAAAGGTAGTGGCCACATCTTATAGCGGCAAAACCTGGTGACAGGCTCCCTTTAATGGTTGGTAAGGGATCAAATACTTATTTCTCACAGCAAAATGCAAATAAATTTATATAATTTATACAATGTGATTTTCTGGATTTTATTTTTGATATTCTATCTCTCAATGTTAAAATTAACCTACTCTTAAAATTATAGACTGTTCATGTCTTTGTGAGTGGGCAAACTTACAAAATCAGCAAGGGATCAAATACTTATTTCCCCCACTGTATATAGTCACTGAGTTTTACAAAATGTATGGCATTGCTGTAACTTTCGCCTTTGCTCAGTGCAGCACATTTACTGAAATCTGCTTTTCATAACAACTAAAGTGACAAATCCAGATAGGGTTAAAGGAAGCAAATGATTTATGACCTACGGAGCATGTAAATCAACAAATGAAGATGGCACTGCGGCTTCTTGGAGTGCACAGCTCTTGTAATGAGCGGCTTCATCTGCAGAGTGGGTCACAGGTCACTGCGTGCCCCTCATACGTCCTACTGAACAGTGAAATCACTTGGCACTTTCCCAACCAGGCTGAGAAGCGAGATGTTTTTCATGTGATAAAGCTGAAAGGAAAATCTACAGACAGAAGAAAATGTAACTTCAACATTATCATTTAAAAGGCAAAGTTCACAAAACCGTATAGGAAAAAAAATTGTCTGATTTTCATTAAAAAAAGAAAAACCATGGACGATTATTCAATCAGTATTGTCATCTTTTGTTTCATACATCAGGAGTGAATAAAATGTAAAAGATCAAAAGCAGTTTCCGATATTAAATGGCAAAGTACCCGTAAAAATGGTTGCTCCCTGTGGTATCAGATTATTTTTATTGATATAGGAGTCTGTATTTGGCCTTTTATTGACGGCTGACGTATAAAAAACGATGCCATACGGATGAAAATGAAGATGTAAAATCATCCGTTTTTTTTTCTGGATGATCAGACAATTGTTTATATGCTCGTGTGATCTTACCCTTATTGTAATAAAAGTATATTTGCCTTTTAATTAGAAGTGACTTTATAACTTCGGGTAGGGCTACACGGGAATATTGGCCATGTGACATGAAAATTATGGTGTGAATTTGCATCAAGTGATTGCCAATGAGGACATGCTGTGATCCGTGACCTGCCACGATGCCCCTATCCTAAAAAGTTCCAACCAATATTGCTATGTGGTGTAACAAGCAACTTTGCCGGCACACGCTTTAATGTACTGTATTTTTCGGATTATAAGACGCACTTATTCCCCCCTTATCAATGTGCTGCTGCAGGTGTCCCAGTGGTCTCATCTTCCGAGATCTCGATCTGCGCATGTGCAGCCTCCCGGCGGCCATTTTCCCGGAGTCCACCGCCGCTGCACAGGAGTCAGGATGGAAACCATGGAAGAACTTGCGGAGGGCTCTGACCTTTCACAAAATGTCAGCAGAGCGCCCCGGAGCAGCGGGGACACAGCGCAGCAGCGGGGACACAGCGCAGCAGCGGGGACACAGCGCAGCAGCGGGGACACAGCGCAGCAGCGGGGACACAGCGCAGCAGCGGGGACACAGCGCAGCAGCGGGGACACAGCGCAGCAGCGGGGACACAGCGCAGCAGCGGGGACACAGCGCAGCAGCGGGGACACAGCGCAGCAGCGGGGACACATAACATCACCGTCACCGGGACACCGGCAGAGGCGTGCTGCACTTGGAACACTCACTCATCCCAGCCTGCAGCATCGCCCCACTCTTGCCTCCTCCAGCAGCGATCCTGGGACCCCGCTTCACCGCAGCCACCACCTCCCGGTAAGCAATAAGACGCATGGATTATAAGAAGCACCACCATTTTATAAAAAAAAAGTTTTTTCCTCTTTTTCTACTCAAAATTTAGGGTGTGTCTTATAATCCAGAACACCCCGAAACAGCTGTCTGTGGATGGATACCATGCTTGGCATAGGTGGTTTTCCTGTATTGGATGTTTTCCTTTATTGGATGCTGCCCTTCCCGTGGTTGTTCCTTCCCGGGGAAAGGCCTGGCTATTCACTGCTTGCGTTGAGAAACACATGATGGTGTCTCCGCAGATATCCTACCTGCATTTGCATATTTCCCATAAGGGATGGGGGCAGTGTTCTGGATCACTGCGTTGAGAAACACGTGATGGTGTCTCCACGGTGTTGGATGTTTTGGTCTCCCCGAGGCCAATCATCTGTGCCTTTATAATCCAGAGCGTCTTATAAAGCGAAAAATTCGTCGTGCGTCGTGCGACGCTAGTGTGAAAGTAGCCTTATCTGTGGCTTTTTTTCCCCCCACAGCTTTAGAAACAGAGCCATGAAATCAAGTGGCAGTTTTTAGCCACGCAACTTGTCTCGGGGCGCTTTCACATTGCGCTTATCTTCACATTCATGGCTCCTGTCGGGACTTGTGTCCAATCCCCCTTGCAATACGGGACTCATTGACGTTTTCATTGACAGGGCCATAGACTTCTCCTCCTCCAGTAGGCGTATACGCCCCAAAATGATGCACGTCCAAGCACATTGTCACTCGGACGCAACCCACGAACATGAAGATAAGCGCATTGTGAAACCAGCCAGAGTCGCTGTGCAGCTCCAACATTAGGTCAGGTTCAGACGGACGTATTTCAAGGTCTGTTTACTGACTACAACACCTGAAACCATGGTTCTCCATACCTGAACTACCTGCCTCATAGGCATACAGTGGGTACGGAAAGTATTCAGAGCCCTTTAAAATTGTCACTCTTTGTTTCATTGCAGCCATTTGGTAAATTCCAAAAAGCTCTTTTTTTTTCTCAATAATGTACACTCTGCATCCCATCTTGACTGAAAAAAAAAACAAATGTGGAAATTGTTGCATATTTATTAAAAAAGAAAAACTGAAATATCACATGGTCATAAGTATTTAGACCCTTTGTTCAGACACTCATATTTAAGTCACATGCTGTCTATTTCCTTGTGATCCTCCTTGAGATGGTTCTACTCCTTCATTAGAGTCCAGCTGTGTTTATCTAAACTGATAAGACTTGATTTGGAAAGGCACATACCTGTCTATATAAGACCTCACAGTGCATGTCAGACCAAATGAGAATCATGAGGTCAAAGGAACTGGCCAAGGAGCTCAGAGACAGAATTGTGGCAAGGCAAAGATCTGGCCGAGGTTACAACAGAATTTCTGCAGTACTCAAAGTTCCTAAGAGCACAGTGGCCTCCATAATCCTTAAATGGAAGAAGTTTGGGACCACCAGAAGTCTTCCGAGACCTGGCCGTCCAGCCAATCTGAGCAATCGTGGGAGAAGAGCCTTGGTGAGAGATGTAAAGAAGAACCCCAAGATCACTGTGGTTGAGCTCCAAAGATGCAGTAGGGAGATGGGAGAAAGTTCCACTAAGTCAACTATCACTGCAGCCCTTCACCAGTCGGGCCTTTATGACAGAGTGGTCCGACGGAAGCCTCTCCTCAGTGCAAGACATATGAATGCCCGCATAGAGTTTGCTAAAAAAACACATGAAGGACTTCCAGACTGTGAGAAATAAGATTCTCTGGTCGGATGAGACAAGGACAGACCTTTTTGGTGATGATTCTAAGCGGTATATGTGGAGAAAACCAGGCACTGCCCATCACCTGCCCTATACAATCCCAACAGTGAAACATGGTGGTGGCAGCATCATGCTATGGGGGTGTTTTTCAGCTGCAGGGACAGGACGACTGGTTGCCATTGAAGGAAAAGTGAATGCGGCCAAATACAGAGATATCCTGGATGAAAACTTCTTCCAAAGTGCTCTGGACCTCAGACTTGTTCGAAGGTTCACCTTCCAACAAGACATTGACCCTAAGCACAAAGCTAAAATAACGTTCGCAATCCAACCTGATGGAACTGGAGAGGATCTGCAAGGAAGAATGGCAGAAGATCCCCAAATTCAGGTGTGAAAAATTTGTTGCATCATTCCCAAGAAGACTCATGACTGTACTAGCTCAAAAGGGTGCTTCTACTCAATACTGAGCAAACGGTCTGCATACTTATGACCATGTGATATTTCAGTTTTTCTTTTTTAATAAATGTGCGAACATTTCTAGATTTCTGCATTTTTCAGTGAAGATGGGGTGCAGAGTACACATTAATGAGAAAAAAAAATGAACTTTTTTGAATTTACCAAATGGCTGCAATGAAACAAAGAGTGAAAAATGTAAAGGGGTCTGAATTCTTTCCGTACCCACTGTATATGACAATAACTTTGGATCAACAGTCCCTTGGCCAGCCCATGTATTTTGGTCTGCACACAGACCATAAAATAAGGCCATCTGAATCCTGCCATTTCACCAGCTGAGTACAGTCAATTCACAGCGTGAACTGTCAGAAAAGAATAGAAGAAAAAAATGGTGTGGGGTTCCCCATATTTTTCTTAACCAGCTGAATGAAAGCCGACAGCTGGGGGCTGATGTTTATAGTTTGGGAAGGGGGTAATAAACATGGAGCTTCCCAGGCTATTAATTTTAGCTCACAGCTGTTTACTTAGCTTTTACTGGATATTAACACAGGGTGACCCCCTGAAAAAAGTTACGTAGGGTCCCCCTTATTATTAACCCCTTAAGCCCCAAGGGTAGTTTGCACGATAATGACCAGGCCAATTTTTACAATTCTGACCACTGTCCCTTTATGAGGTTATAACTCTGGAACGCTTCAACGGATTCCGGTGATTCTGACATTGTTTTCTCGTGACATATTGGGCTTCATGATAGTGGTAAAATTTCTTTGATATTACCTGTGTTTATTTGTGAAAAAAACAGAAATTTGGCGAAAATTTTGAACATTTCGCAATTCTCCAACTTTTAATTTTTATGCCCTTAAAGGGAACCGGTCACCTGAATTTGGCGGGACCAGTTTTGGGTCATATAGGCGGGGTTTTCGGGTGTTTGATTCACCCTTTCCTTACCCGCTGGCTGCATGCTGGCCGCAATATTGGATTGAAGTTAATTCTCTGTCCTCCGGAGAACACGCCTGCGCAATGCAATATTGCCTTGCGCTGGCGTGTACTCCGGAGGACAGAGAATGAACTTCAATCCAATATTGCGGCCAGCATGCAGCCAGCGGGTAAGGAAAGGGTGAATTAAACACCCGAAAACTCCGCCCATATGACCCAAAACTGGTCCCATCAAATTCAGGTGACAGGTTCCCTTTAAATCACAGAGATGTGTCACACAAAATACTTAATAAGTAACATTTCCCACATGTCTAATTCACATCAGCACAATTTTGGAACCAAAATTTTTTCTTTGTTAGGGAGTTATAAGGGTTAAACGTTGACCAGCAATTTCTCATTTTTACAAAAACATTTTTTTTAGGGACCACATCATATTTGAAGTCATTTTGAGGGGTCTATATGATAGAAAATAACCAAGTTTGACACCATTCTAAAAACTGCACCCCTCAAGGTGCTGAAAACCACATTCAAGAGGTTTATTAACCCTTCAGGTGTTTCACAGGAATTTTTGGAATGTTTAAAAAAAAAAAATGAACATTTAACTTTTTTAACAAAACATTTATTTCAGCTCCAATTTGTTTTATTTTACCAAGGGTAACAGGAGAAATTGGACCCCAAATGTTGTTGTGCAATTTGTCCTGAGTACGCCGATACCCCATATGTGGTGGTAAACCACTGTTTGGGCGCATGGAAGAGCTCGGAAGGGAAGGAGCGCCATTTGACTTTTCAATGCAAAATTGACTGGAATTGAGATGGGACGCCATGTTGCGGTTGGAGAGCCCCTGATGTGCCTAAACATTGAAACCCCCCACAAGTGACACCATTTTGGAAAGTAGACCCCCTAAGGAACTTATCTAGATGTGTTGTGAGAGCTTTGAACCCCCAAGTGTTTCCCTACAGTTTGTAACGCAGAGCCGTGAAAATAAAAATTATTATTTTTTTTTTCCACAAAAATTATTTTTTAGCCCCCAGTTTTGTATTTTCCCAAGGGTAACAGGAAAAATTGGACCCCAAAAGTTGTTGTACAATTTGTCCTGAGTACGCTGATACCCCGTATGTGGGGAGAACCACCGTTTGCGCGCATGGCATAGCTTGGCAAGGAAAGAACGCCATTTGGAATGCAGACTTAGATGGATTGGTCTGCAGGCGTCACGTTGCATTTGCAGAGCCCCTGATGTACCTAAACAGCAGAAACCCCCCACAAGTGACCCGATATTGGAAACTAGACCCCCCAAGGAACTTATCTAGATGTGTTGTGAGAACTTTGAACCCCCAAGTGTTTCACTACAATTTATAACGCAGAGCCGTGAAAATAAAAAATCATTTTTTTCCCCACAAAAATTTTTTTTTAGCCCCCAAAATTTTCATTTTCCCAAGGGTAACAAGATAAATTGGAGAAGTTGTTGTCCAATTTGTCCTGAGTACGCTGATACCCCATATGTTGGGGTAAACCCCTGTTTGGGCGCACGGGAGAGCTCGGAAGGGAAGGAGCACTGTTTTACTTTTTCAACACAGAATTGGCTGGAATTGAGATCAGACGCCATGTCGCGTTTGGAGAGCCCTGATGTGCCTAAACAGTGGAAACCCCCAATTGTAACTGAAACCCTAACCCAAACACACCCCTAACCCTAATCCCAACCACACCCCTAACCCCAACCACACCCAACCCACCCCTAACCCCAACCATACCCCTAACCCTAATCCCAACCGTAAATATAATCCAAACCCTAACTTTAGCTCCAACCCTAACTGTAGCCCTAACCCTGACTTTAGCCCCAACCTTAACCCTAACTTTAGTCCCAGCCCTAACCCTAGCCCCAACCCTAACCCTAATGGGAAAATGGAAATAAATACATTTTTTTAATTTTATTATTTTTCCCTAACTAAGGGGGTGATGAAGGGGGTTTGATTTACTTTTATAGCGGGTTTTTTAGCGGATTTGTATGATTGGCAACTGTCACACACTAAAAGACGCTTTTTATTGCAAAAAATAGTTTTTGCGTCTCCACATTTTGAGAGCTATAATTTTTCCATATTTTGGTCCACAGAGTCATGTCAGGTCTTGTTTATTGCGGGACGAGTTTACGTTTTTATTGGTAACATTTTCAGACACGTGACATTTTTTGATCGCTTTTTATTCTGATTTTTTGAGGCAGAATGACCAAAAACCAGCTGTCATGATTCTCAATGGCGAGAGAACATAGCCCAGCATATATGAGAACTAGCTCTTGGAAGATGGAAACTATACTGACCATGAACTAAACCTGCCGCACAACTAGAAGTGGCCGGGTAGCATGCCTACGTTTTTTATCCCTAGATGCCCAGCGCCAGCCGGAGAACTACCTAATCCTAGCAGAGGAAAAGACAGTCCTGGCTCACCTCTAGAGAAATTTTCCCAAAAGGCAGACAGAGGCCCCCACATATATTGGCGGTGATTTTAGATGAAATGACAAACGTAGTATGAAAATAGGTTTAGCAAAATCGAGGTCCGCTTACTAGATAGCATGAAGACAGAAAGGGCACTTTCATGGTCAGCAGAAAACCCTATCAAAACACCATCCAGAAATTACTTTAAGACTCTAGCATTAACTCATAACACCAGAGTGGCAATTTCCGCTCACAAGAGCTTTCCAGACACAGTAACGAAACAGCAGCTGTGAACAGGAACAAAATGCAAAAACACACAAGGACAAAAGTCCAACTTAGCTAGGAGTTGTCTAGTAGCAGGAACATGCACAGAAGGCTTCTGATTACATTGTTGACCGGCATGAAACTGACAGAGGAGCAAGGTTATATAGCGACTCCCACATCCTGATAGGAGCAGGTGAACAGAGGGGATGATGCACACAAGTACAATTCCACAAGTGGCCACCGGGGGAGCCCAGAATCCAATTTCACAACAACCAGCTATTTGTGAATTTCTTTTGTGGGGTGCGTTTATACCGTTCCACGTTCGGTAAAATTGATAAAGCAGTTTTATTCTTCGGGTCAGTACGATTACAGCGATACCTCATTTATATAATTTTTTTATGTCTTGGCGCTTTTATACGATAAAAACTATTTTATAGAAAAAAATCATTATTTTTGCATCGCTTTATTCTGAGGACTATAACTTTTTTATTTTTTTCGCTGATGATGCTCGTTTTTTGCGGGAGATTACGTTTTCAGTGGTACCATGGTTATTTATATCCATCTTTTTGATCGGGTGTTATTTCACTTTTTGTTCGGCGGTATGATAATAAAGCGGGGGGTTTTTTGCATCTTTTTTCTTTTTTTCACGGTGTTCACTGAAGGGGTTAACTAGTAGGACAGTTTTATAGGTCGGGTCGTTACGGACGCGGCGATACTAAATATGTGTACTTTTATTGTGCTTTTTTTTATTTAGATAAAGAAATGTACCGTATATACTCGAGTATAAGCCGAGATTTTCAGCCCAAATTTTTGGGCTGAAAGTGCCCCTCTCGGCTTATACTCGAGTCATGATCGGTGGTGGGGTCGGCGGGTGAGGACTGTTATATACTCACCTAGTTCCAGCGTTCCTGTCGCTCCCCCTGCCCGTCCCACGGTCTCCGGGTGCTGCAGCTCTTCCCCTGAGCGGTCACGTGGGACCGCTCATTAGAGAAATGAATAGGCTGCTCCACCCCCCATAGGGGCGGAGCCACCTATTAATTTCTCTAATGAGCGGTGCCGGTGACCGCTGACAGAGGAAGAGGCTGCGGCACCGAAGACCAGCTGTCCGGGGGAAGGAGCGGGACGCCGGGAGCAGGTAAGTATGTCATATTTACCTTCCCACGTTCCACACGCCAGGCGCCGCTCTGTCTTCCCGGCGTCTCTCTCTCCGCACTGACTGTGCAGGTCAGAGGGCGCATATAGTGTGCGCGGCGCCCTCTGCCTGATCAGTCAGTGCGGAGAGATGCCGGGACGGGACGCTGAGGAGCTGCGGCAAGAGAAGTGAGTATGTGTTTGTTTTTTTTTTATTGCAGCAGCAGCAATGGCACAGCTTTATGTGGAGTATCTATGGGGCAACGGTGCAGAGCACTATATGGCACAGCTATGGGGCAACGGTGCAGAGCACTATATGGCACAGCTATGGGGCAACGGTGCAGAGCACTATATGGCACAGCTATGGGGCAACGATGCAGAGCACTATATATATGGCACAGCTATGGGGCAACGGTGCAGAGCATTATATGGCACAGCTATGGGGCAACGGTGCAGAGCACTATATATATGGCACAGCTATGGGGCAACGGTGCAGAGCACTATATATATGGCACAGCTATGGGGCAACGGTGCAGAGCATTATATGGCACAGCTATGGGGCAACGGTGCAGAGCATTATATATATGGCACAGCTATGGCGCAACGGTGCAGAGCATTATATGGCACAGCTATGGGGCAACGGTGCAGAGCATTATATATATGGCACAGCTATGGGGCAAAGGTGCAGAGCATTATATATATGGCACAGCTATGGGGCAAAGGTGCAGAGCATTATATATATGGCACAGCTATGGGGCAACGGTGCAGAGCACTATATATATGGCACAGCTATGGGGCAACGGTGCAGAGCATTATATGGCACAGCTATGGGGCAACGGTGCAGAGCACTATATATATGGCACAGCTATGGGGCAACGGTGCAGAGCACTATATATATGGCACAGCTATGGGGCAATGGTGCAGAGCACTATATATATGGCACAGCTATGGGGCAAC